>NW_012130124.1:745139-756870 GCF_000143395.1 Atta cephalotes | reverse complement strand
CTTTCACTAGCGGCCTCACCATAAGTATTTGAGAGCATTCGATGAGCCTCAGCCGCAGATTTCTTCATATTGAAGCAAGAAATTAAAACCTCCCACAAATGACGAGAATTTGGCTCGGAAACTGACATTTTCAATCGAGAATAACTTTATGGTGCAGACACAAATCGACTAATGTTTCTATGGGATTATGTTGACAGATGCCCAAGTTTATTATATGACGTCTATGATCTATTTATTGCGACCACCGCTTACCGTTAAAGCTATCTATAGGAAAACGGAAGCAAAGTTGTACACCTAATACTTGAATGTGCGTTCTTTTGACAGTATTTGCTTAAATTTTATGATCAACAATTTAGAAAGAAACAAAAAAAATTAAAAGATATGCTTTGTGATCCTGCATTTATTTTATCAACTTCCTATTATTGACGAGAAAACGCTCTTCCTGTTGTTGATAAGAAACGTAGAAGTCCAACTTGTTTTTACGCATTTGGAAATATGAGTTTTTATCTACACAAGATTCCTGATTTAGATTTTGTATTTACTAAAACTGATTGTGTCTAAATAGTTTTCTCCACTTGATTTATGATCTTTGTCACAAATTTTGTTGCCATAGATCAAGCAATTCTGAATATATATATAATTTTTGCTTAATTTTCCAATATCATTGGGAAGGTTTTTAACGACACGTTCTTTGAATATTGTGACGCTCGCCGATTGATGACCGTTAATGCTTAAGTTCGCGCTTTGTCCTAAATTATTTTATCGAATGTTCGCGAAATGAAGAAATCGTGGAGTTCACTGAACGTAGTAACAATAGTATACATTTCTCTCATAATATTAAAAAGTATTTCAATTCTTCTTTCAAATGAATAAATTCTTTTGAATAAAAATTCAACAAGATAATGTTTATAATGTTTCTCGTTATAGAAATTTGAGTGACAAAGACGTACTCATATTTATAGTTACAGTGTTTATTTTAAAGAAATGTCAGATTTAAATTTCTATTCATATAAAAAGAATGGAAAAAATATAAATTATACATAATAAAATATTTTCTATATTACGAACATAAATTCTTTGCTTTAAAACACAATTTCTTTTTTTTAAAACACAAATTATCTGCTTTCAAAAAATACAAATTCTCTGTTTTAAAAACTCAAATACTCTGCTCTAAAAACACAAAATTATATAAGAAATTATATAAGAAAATATTTTGCGTTGTTAAGGATGTACAATTGATCATTTGCGGGGTTAGTGGTGAGGAGGGTTCACTATTGTTCTATATTGATAATATCAATAATACTAATATATGAAAATCTTTTAATAATAAGAAAGGCTAATTTATGATTTATTGAAATTAAAATGAGGTTGGCACTCCTACTCGAGTTGCATAATAGTAATTGACAGTTAAGATTAAAATATTATTTTCATATACATACATGTTTTACAGTTAAAACATAAAATAGGTTATAAGCAACCACATATATATTCAATTATCACACATGTGTCACAGGGTGAAACAAGCCGCAATCTAACATAATGTCGGAAGTCAACAGCGTTACCAAGTTTTCTGCGTATATTTTTTTAGATGCTCAAATAGGCGTGCTTTCATCAGCTTTTTGCTTATATACAAATAAATTACACGGTAAATAGAGTTAAAATTCTTGCAAGGATGTAAAAAAAGATTTATTTTAACTATTTATATGTTTTTTATATGGATCGAAGCATTTTAAAAGTAAATAATTATGTAATATTAGGTGTACAACTTTGTTTCCGCCGTTTTCCTATAGATGGCTTTAGCGGTAAGTGGTGGTCGAAATAAATAGATCATAGACGTCATACAATAAACTTGGGCATCTGTCAACATAACCCCATAGAAACATTAGTCGATTTGTGTCTGCATCATAAAGTTATTCTCGATTGAAAATGTCAGTTTATGAGCCAAATTTTCGTCATTTGCGGGAGGTGTTAATTTTTTGCTTCAATATGAAGAAATCTGCGGCTGAGACTCATCGAATGCTCCCAAATACTTATGGTGAGGCCGCTATTAGTGAAAGAACGTATCGTGAGTGGTTTCAACGCTTCAAGAACGGTGATTTTGACGTTCAAGGTCATGCTCTGTATTTGATGGGACCAAGCTCGGCGTAGTGTATTATGAACTGTTAAAACCGACTGAAACAATCACAGATCGGTATCGAACGCAATTGATGCGTTTGAGCCGAGCATTGAAAGACAAACGGCCGCAATACAACGAGAGACACGATAAAGTGATTTTGCAGCATGACAATGCTCGACCCCATATATAAAGATTATGCATTTCTTCCGTGTCCAGATCCATTCTTGGAATGCTAACGTGAAACCTTGCAGTTCACTTCATCAAGGCGAGGAGCAGCCTGATGTCACTTCAGAAATCGTAAGTTCAAATCCTATATACTGTATATGCTATTCGATATTCTACCGGTGTATAAGATTAAATCTGCTGTTTTTTAGTCAGAAAAACACATTTTTTTTCCTAGGAAGCAAAAACAAATTTATTCAAAGTACTTGCCCTCGCTAACTATACATTTTTCTCATCTTTCGGGCAATTTGTGTATACCACGCCAAAAAAATTCCTCATTTTCCGAGGCAAACCACTCATCAAGCCATTTTCGGACGTCTTCGTAAAAATCGAAGTGCCGCTCAGCGAGCGCGTGGCCCATCGACGAAAACAGGTGATAGTCAGAAGATGCCAGGTCTGGTGCTAAGCGGGATGGGGTAGCACTTCCCAGTTGAGTGTCTCCAAGTAGTTTTGGACCATTGTTGACGTGTGCGATAGTGCGTTGTCGTGGAAGAAAATCAGCTTGTCATGTCTTTTCCAATAATGCGGCCTTTTTTTCACGCAGAGCACGATGCAATTTGATCAGTTGGTGGTAACGGTGAGCATTAACAGTTTCACCAGGTTTTAACAGCTCGTAGTAGATGACACCCTCCTGATCCCACCAAACGCACAGCATCGTCTTCCGTCCGAAGCGATTTGGTCTTGAGGAAGATGTTGATGGTTGGGCGGGATCAACCCAAGACTTCTTGCGTTTAAGATTTTGAAAATAGATCCATTTTTCATCGCCTGTCACAATCCGATACAGGAACTTTCTTTTTTGTCTGGCAAGCAGAATTTGGCATATGTTTTGGCGTCGCTCGATCTGCCTATCGTTCAGTTCATGCGGAACCCATTTTCCGATCTTTTGAACCTTCCCCATGGCATGTAGCCACATGGAAATGGCTACTTGAGAAACACCCAATTGCTCGGCAAGCATTTTTTGCGATTGGGTATCATTCTCGTCCAAAAGAGCCTGCAATTGATAGTCCTCAACTTTCCTGAGCCTTCTTGTCACTCAGGTCAAAATTGTCGTCATTGAACTGGCGCAACCAATCTCTGCACGTTGTTTCCGATAAAGCATTGTCGCCATAGGCCTCCACAAGCATGCGATTCGATAGCCGATTTCTTCAAATTGAAACAGAAAAGCGAAGCTTCCTTCATATGCTTTTTTTTAGCAAAAAACTAGACATGATTACGAAAGAAACAATGTATGTTGTTGTATGAAATTGCTGATGTGCACTGGTTAATATTGATGTCAAACACATAAAAAAAAGTGTGTTGTATGCTTTGGGGTAGCTTTGTACGCTCACTAATGCCACCTATGAGCAAACAACTGATTTAAGCTTATATCTATATTTCCAAAAATTGTAAAATATATAACGCGTAATGTTGTAATTAGTCCGACCAAAACTTTTACCGAAACTGAACCGAATCATTTGGTAATGTAAACAATTTTCGTAAAATTACAATTATTAATTTTAAGAGCCACTATAATAGTTGTAAACATCCACGCGTTTGTAAATTTACAATAAAAATAATTTCTTGGTTTATAACTAAGCAGATTGTGGAAGTACAATTACAATGTGTAGTTATAGGAACGATAATATGACAATATATTTCGCACTATATATTATTATACAAATCATAGAAATATGCGAAAAATTACTACGTAATATTACTAAAATTTGGATAATTACAAAAAATATTCAAAATATCTTGCTTACATGATTTACCATATAAAATAGGATATATATATACATAATAAAAGCAAATTACATAATTTTTTTGTGGAATTACATAATTTCTGTAAAATTGCATAATTTTTTATATTTACAGGACTAATCATGTAATTTTTACATTTATTATATGTGTAAATTTATGCAATTATTTTATAGTTTGCTCATGTCAATTTCAATCAAAACCAAAATCAAAATTTAAAAAATAGGAATCCTATAAAGGCTACATATGTAAATGCTCATATATCATAGATTTTTTTCTTCATAAATATCATAATTTATTGAAAAAAATGATTAAATTACGGCCGAAATCGAAAACCGAAATTTTTTGTGTCAATTTTGGTCATAGAATATAAGTACTTCTTCATAAACATATAATTATTGAAAGAATAATATTAAAAGAATTATATTAAAATTAATATTATAAAAAAAGAGCTAGAGTTAGAGCTAGCTGATCTCAGTTGAAATTGATATGTAATGAGTGTTCGTTTTCGATAAAAGTCTTGGTCGGATTACAGTTGTAATTAATAAATTGTATTTGAAACCTTAAATTGATTCTACATGAATAATAAAAAAAGCGTATGTTAAAAATATTTAAAAAATTGATAAATATGTTGAGGACATATTTATCGCCCTGATAACCTTGACCTTGATATATGTTGTCATAATTTTAAGTGACCTTCAACAGGTTATAGTTGCCGCTCGTTATTCGTTAAAAAGTTATTAACAAAAAAAAGTTCACCAATAAAAATCTAACTTTTAGATTTAACTTTCGAATATCACTGTGCTCCGATGAAACAAATTCCTTGCTTTAAGAAGGTATGATCGAAAAATCAAAATGTTTCGATCTATCTAAAAGTTACACAGAATATTATTTAAAACGAAACTAATACTGTATTAATTTCAAACCGATTGACCATGTAATTTTTAAAAAAGAAAGAGTTAAAATTAAAGTTTTATTCATGGTGTTATATGATAGCATTGAATGATTGATATATTAGGTGTACAACTTTGCTTCCGCCGTTTTTTTTCCGAAATTCAAGGCTTTATTGTAAAAAACTGGTTATACATTTATGATTCAAAATATTGTCCATCGCTGACCACTACTTTCTCCCATCTTTCGGGTAGCGTACGAATCCCGCGTCGAAAAAACTGGTCATCTTTTGAGGCTATCCACGAATCGATCCAATTTTTTACTTCTTCATAAGACCAGAAGTGCTGATCAGCCAGGCCGTGTGCCATTGATCGAAACAAGTGATAGTCAGAGGGAGCAACGTCTGGAGAATATGGCGGGTGGGGTAGGACTTCCCATTTCAACGTTTCCAAGTATGTCTTGACTACTTTCGCAACATGGGGTCGAGCAT
Organism: Atta cephalotes; assembly: GCF_000143395.1. Taxonomy (NCBI): domain Eukaryota; kingdom Metazoa; phylum Arthropoda; class Insecta; order Hymenoptera; family Formicidae; genus Atta; species Atta cephalotes. The sequence continues at coordinate 751,414 of NW_012130124.1, read as the reverse complement.
TGTCATGCTGCATAGGAAGGACCCATAGAAGGCTCAAGAATATTATTATTTTTTAATTATTTATTTATAATAAAATTATTTATTTATAAAAAAAAATTTTTTATTGTAGTCTAAAGTATTTTTAATGCCATTCAATTTTCATTTAGAAAATTTTTTTTCTATCTCTTACAGTTCCAGCAATATTCGCTTCGAAAGAGAAAAATCGATTTTTTTCTAAAGGGTGTTTCATCCTTTAAAAGTGCATATGAGTATAAAAATATGTATAAAAAAATACATGAGTTGGTATACTGGACCGTTTCAAGATCACTATGTGTTAATGCGTATACGTATACGCGATATGTATATGTATGTGAGGAGGGAGAAGTATGTTACTAGACTTGGGGATTTAAGGGAGGGGGTTTGACGTCACATGGCGAGAGGATCGAGAAAGAGGGAGGAGGGGATGACATCACTAGGCGAGGGAGAGTGCAGGAGAGGGTAATATGATCAGGGCCCGCGGTAGAGGGAGACAGAGTGTGTTATTCTCCTTCACACATTATAAAGTGCAGTTCTCTCTCTCCAACTCGTTGCGGCCCTATATTTACTCATGCTCTCTCGCTTCCTCCTGTTGCAGTCCCATATCTACCATATTATTCGCGCTCTCTTTTCTCTCATTGCAATCCTATACCTATCATCTTACTCATGCTCTTTCGTTTCCTCTCATTGCAGTCCCTATCATATTATTCGTGCTCTCTTCTTCTGCCATTATATTCTCCCCCTTTTCTTTTCGATTTTATGGATAAATGGAATATATTATTAAGATGGGTATTCATCATATTATTTTAAAACCATTGAATAAAAACTCAACGAAATTTTAAAATGATATGATCTAGCCTCTAAATGTAATAATTTTTAATTAATGAACGCCTTCTTATCAACTAATTTAATATATGGAGTATGACGAAGAATGGTGTAGAGATAAAAGAATAAATAATTTTAAACAGAGTAATGTAACTTTAAGATTTAGTAATAAGAGTAGGCCTATTCTAATTCGGGAGCTCCGAGGGTGAGGGGCAGGGAGGTATCCGCGATGCGGAGAGTGACGAGGGGGTGATGTCACAGAGGAGAGGAGGAAGAGGAAAATAATGTCGCGGGGATGATGGTGCAGAGGGACGAGGATGTCCCGAGGACGGAAAATTACATAAAGAGAAATTATGTAGCGGAAACTTGCGTCCGCTACAGTCCGCGTCGCGGTGAAGACATGGCGCGGGGTCAATGGCCACCTGGCGCGGTCTGCCAGTCCCCGTCGCCACCTACGGGATAGCCTTCCGGGAGCAGCCACTAATCTCTATCACCAGGCGCGTTCCGCCGCCAGTCCCTATCACCATCTCCGGACGCGGTCTGCCGCCGGTCTCCGCCACCTCCACCGAACGCGATTTCCACCGTGCGTTATACTTAGCATTAATATTTACCATTTTTTTCGCTTATGTATCGCTATCCTCTTCTTATGTAATCTATCCTTCAGTGTTTATCACATGCGATTATTCATGCAGAATTTTTTATTCTGCCGAATTATATTATTATTTTAAAGAGCGCGATGATACGGTCGCGCGCGATGGTATCGCGCGTGACGACGCGTACATAATATGATGTCACGAAGAAGGAACGATTAATTGCAGACACAGAGATATTTTTATTTTAGACATTTATTTTTCATGTAATGCATTATATACAATATTATCCACAGTATATACTATCAATTCGCATTTAATATGTGAATTTTTATCGTAAATCCTATGCAAAATATTTATAGCATTCGCTATTGTTATTTATATAGTTTTGGCGTAAATAAGTCACAAAATATTTAAATTTATCGCTTATAATATTAGTATATTGATACAAATCGAAAAATATATGCTCAACACATTGTTCGAGTTCAAGCATAAAAAGTAGTCGACAGTTTCATATGTAAATACTTTTCACTTAAAAATAATTTCACATTGTCAACATCATGTATTTTAACAAGTTCAATGACAAGGTCCAATGCTATATTTCGATGACGTAGATGACTGCACCAATAATGTCGTTGGACATTTATCCGTTTTTCGATGAACGCCATCCGTAGCATACAGATGATGAGGTTGCTTCGGATATCGCCAATCGCAATTTCTATATAAGGGGTTGGCCCCACGATGATTCTACTCTTCAAAAATTTGTAAACCGATGTCAACGCTAATAGTCTTGTCAATTGTCTTGGCATGAGAAGACGCGTTGTAATGGAGAAGAACAAATGAATAAGTAATATAATAGAGAAGAAAGATCTTTACAAACAAATAATAAATTGAAATACTTACTTGCTCGACTCATGTTGAATATATGAATCCATGCGCTGAAGATCACTGCAAAACTGTCTGAGCGATTGATGTAGTATCATTGGTTCAATCTCTATTTAAATCTTATCTCCTCCAACAATTTTTATAACAAAAGATTAGAGACATCTGATGACATTAATGTAATCTGACATCGCAAATTGCAATGTCAGCAAATTTGTAAGTTTCAATATGACATTGTCAGCGTAATATAAGAAATTTTTTCAAGGGCAAACATTAACATGTTTCGCAATGACAATGATTAATGTAATAAGATACAAATGCGATGTTGCCAAATAGTGCCATATCAACTAATATACAACTGTTTTGTTAGCGTAATAAATGACATCAACGTAATTTGATACACCTGCAAAAATGCAACATTTGCGATTTCATCAAAGTATAGCTGCTTTGTTAGCGATTAGTAATTTAAGATTTTTTCAGGGAGATGTCATAAGATGTCTAATATCATTAAAAATAATGCACATAATGATATAAAATGACAAGATTTAGTCAAATAACATCAATAGTCAATTCGACAGCACAAGAAATAATATAGAGTACGATTTGGTTGAACAAGCTATTAAGCCCTGCTTAATATAAGAGATGAGTATAGTAAGAACAGCAATGCGACGAATTTATAGAATCATTGGAAGAGTAGAGCCGTATCAAACGCCGGCGATTATCAATTGGTAATAAACAATCACTGATCGCATGTATCGCGCGGCTTGAGAGTCTGAAGGAATCTGTGTGTGAAAGATTCGTGCATATGGACGCTGGATACGGATTCTGTTGACGCATCGAAACGGCGTTCGAAAGCCGTATTCTGACGGACGCGATGATAAATTCTAAACATATCGAGCTTCGAAGACGCGAGCGAAATTGTGCTAGCATGTACATAGTGTAATGCAGAGATACGTTCTATAAAAATGGTGAATTCGTGACAGGCGCTAAACGCACGAACAAAAGTATCTATCGCCATCCGGAACTATGAGCTATATCAATGCACCGATTTGCGCGAGTAGTAGGTATCGCGTGTCGTTGAGCCTACCTTATCATCGCTGGAAGAGTTTCAGGAACGCGATAGCGGATGGGTCGCGTATACTGAATTTAACGATGAACGCGAACAAGCACAATCCTCTGCGTGCGGGATATCAAACTCCCGCGAGAAGTTATGCTAAAAGAGAACTAATCAACGTACAAACCACGGAAAATGCGTGTTTCGCATGGTCTGTTGTTGCCGCTTTACATCCAGCTCAAGAAAATATCGAGAATCTTCGTATTCGCATTATACGTCGATTCTAAATTTCGCAGGCATCGAATTTCCAATGACACTGAGTCAAATTAAGAAATTCGAAACATTGAATTTCCATCAATGTCTACATCAATGAAAAAGGGATTGTGCCGATACAACACGCTGACTGAAAGAGGAGCAAGCATGTAAACTTCTTGTACATGGAGAGTGACAATACTTTGCGCTCATCAAAAATCTATCTCGATTAGTCAGCTCACAACTTACCAGAAAAAAAAACAGAAAATAATTCTGCGATAAGTATGTAATAATAATAATAATAATAATAATAATAATAATAATAATAATAATAAATGCGCGATTTTTTCAGATGCCTCCACTACTTTAGCTCAAGCGTTAAATTGGAGATCCACAGCTAGGATTATGGAAAACTAAACAATTGCAAGATCAGACTACCGAGTGAGGACGATAAATGATTGAATTTCGACAATCACTGCAGGAAAGAACACATCCCGACCCCCGGAGTGTGCATTAAAAAAAACGAGAAACGAATGGGAATCCTGAATCAGCTACGTATACGTACCATCATCACAGCGTGTTTAGTATCGGATATACTACGTACACTGCTCGTATGACAGCTCACTGTCGGACTATCGTTTTTGCCGTGATAAGGACTGTATAGCGTAGTACACGGAAAAACTCAGAAATTTAGCGTACAATGTACACTCTATAATTTCGGCTAACGTACCCATGGTGGATTTCACGCGAGGCGATTGGTAAAATATAACAGCGCTATGCACTGCCACATGAGCGAGAAACCGTTTGCAGACAGTATGCGATCATTGCCACTTAACCGGGTGATACCGAGACCCCGTGCACTCAAATTGTAATCTATAGGGATTCGCATTGTATACCCGTAGTTTTCCATAATTTATCAGGCTACGTATTTCGTCATCAAGGAAATTGCCACTGCGAACGAAGGCTGTGTTGATCTTTTATCGATAATAAAAGAAAAATAATCTCGTTTATTAAACATGTTGATACCAAAATTGATAAAAAAATTGTGTGAAATTACGGTTTATAGATTTATACAAATTTTTCGCTTCTAGTTTGGATAAATGACATCTTTTCTCAGTAAAGACAAGCTACGGATACGAATTTTCTAATTTCTTTTTTTCTAAAGAAACAAATTTTAATCTTTTGACATGAAAGAATGTCTTTCCGTACAAATACATTGACTGTGTCGAAAAGTTGGAGGAGCTATTTATTATCTCGCGAGTCATTTTTTCATTGATAGACGACACGGTATCTGAGAACTATGCGTAGATCATCAACGTGTGGCAGTGATTCTCCATCCGAACACTCGGTGAATATAATGACTTATATCTGAAAACTGTATTGTTGACCGACAACTTTGAAAATTTCCGCGACAGTTGCGTCGCGAGTTATGGGCTCGATTCTGCATATTATTACATCTTACCGGACTTCACGTGGGACACCATGTTAAAGCATAGGTGTAAGATTTGAACTGATCATAGACATTGATATGGTCATGTTTATCAAGCGTGATATACGCGGTGATCTCAATGTTCGAACACGTACGCACGAGCCAACAACAAATACATGTCGTCGTACAATCCAAGATTGTTCATCATACTTGATGTACTATGACGTCAACAATCTGTAGCTGAGCTGTGGCTGAGTGATATAATGTCAATCATTGCCTTATACCGATTTTCGATGAGTCGACGACGTACAAAATTTTGATTTTATGATCATCGCGTTAGATTAGGAAACAGGCTATATTCTCGAGATGGAATACCCGCATCTTCATGACGCGCACACTGATCTACCATTCTATCCAACGCGCGAGAAACCATTCGGTTTGATTCGGTAAACGCGATGACAATCTCCTCGCAACATTATGCGATAAACAGCGTTATGTCATACATTATTATAACCTGCAGTATACTCGTCATAGTCTCCGTATTATAAAGGTTCATCGTATACTGCAATTCGCGCAATTTCCATGGCTACACGATTATATATTAGGTGTACAACTTTGCTTCCGCCGTTTTCCTATAGATGGCTTTAGCGGTAAGTGATGGTCGAAATAAATAGATCATAGACGTCATACAATAAACTTGGGCATCTGTCAACATAACCTCATAGAAACATTAGTCGATTTGTGTCTGCATCATAAAGTTATTCTCGATTGAAAATGTCAGTTTACGAGCCAAATTCTCGTCATTTGCGGGAGGTTTTAATTTTTTGCTTCAATATGAAGAAATCTGCAGCTGAGGCTCATCGAATGCTCTCAAATACTTATGATGAGGCCGCTATTAGTGAAAGAACGTGTCATGAATGGTTTCAATGCTTCAAGAACGGTGATTTTGACATCCAAAGTCATGCTCTGTATTTGGTGGGACCAGCTCGGCGTAGTGTATTATGAACTGTTAAAACCGATTGAAACAATCACAGGCGATCGGTATCGAACGTTTGATGCGTTTGAGCCGAGCATTGAAAGACAAACGGCCGCAATACAACAAGAGATACGATAAAGTGATTTTGCAGCATGACAATGCTCGACCCCATGTTGTGAAAGTGATCAAGACATACTTGGAAACGTTGAAATGGGAAGTCCTACCCCACTCGCCGTATTCTCCAGACGTTGC
>NW_012130124.1:732157-744735 GCF_000143395.1 Atta cephalotes | reverse complement strand
TATATATATATATATATATATATATATATATATATATATATATATATATATATATATATATATATACATATACCATACAGTTTATAAAATTCCATTCAGATCTTGAATGATTAAGGATAATGGCATAATTACAGACCGCAGGAGCTGCTCAATATCCGTCTGTCGATGAATGCCTTCCATATTGCGTGAGGTATCACCAATTGCAATTTCCACATGGAATACAAGAATCCTACGCTGATTTCTATGTCTAAATATTTATAAACCGTAGGCGTTAATGATCATCCCTTCCCAAGAAAAAGATATAACGAGGTTTCGAATGAGAAGATACATTGTAAAAGAAATAAAAAATAAGCGATACGTAGAAAAAATGTATAATATATAAAATGTATACACAACATTTTTTATGTAATTGAACACAAACTTATTGTCCCCCGCGTGCTTCACCCCGTTGAATCGAAATGTAATAGTTCATAGCGTGAATTTTTTATCGGAGAACTTAGCGATAGCTGTCGAAGCGATAGTAGTCCGTCTGAGAGACTGATGCGGTAATGTCCGGTTCTTTTTGTAAATAGTGTTCCCTTTCACATTTTTTACATATCTCAAAGTAGGAATTTTTTCTTTTTAGATACTTTATACTTCGAAGAATAATTGTGATATGGTTGAAGGATACCAGATACTACGTTTTCGCGTATAAGTGCCATAAATGTATTAAATTAAACTGATTCAATCTAAGTTCACAGCATTATGTATTAGTATTGCGAGTAAGCGCGTTTCACAATCCAAGTTCTCTAAATCAAATGCATCATCGACGAACAATATTGTTTAATCATTTTCATATAGAGTAACTCACAATTCTCAATTAACGTTTTAGAGTATATATAATACCCTCACATGTTTCTTCTGCGGTGGCCGCAGTGGAAACTATCAGACTGATCCATTGGAATGGCATTATAAGAATGCATTCTGACAAGCCTTGTTTGTTTAAGATGATCAGAATTTTTTTAATTGAATCTTTTTTTATTACACCAACAATAACATACATCTGTTCCCACACTTTTTTCAAATAAGAATTTTTTAGCGTATCGCTGCAATTGTAATAAAATCGCCCTTCGAAAATGTTAAAAAAACACGTTACAAACACGTTAAGACACGTAGCATATTAAAGAAATGACGCAACAACCATAGTATATAAAAATGAAAATATACACTCAGCAGTCAAGTTTGAAGTTTCTTCAACATTATATCGGTTATATGTTTAATGGAAAAATGGATTTTGCATCTCACGAGGATGAAGTGATGGATGAAGAAATAAATGATTAACATGAAGAAATATCTAACCAGGAAATGTCCGATGAAAATCATGCTCTGTCAAATGATTCGTGTTTTAGCAGTGACATGGAGAATGGTGATATAATTAAAGTAATATCACTTTGATCAAAAAGTTCCCGGAATTATCACCAGGTGCTCTGAGCTCAGCTGATTTGAGTTCTGTTTTTTTGGTTAAGTTGCCACATCTATCATTGACATTCCTACCAAATTTTATCACCATAGCTTGACATTTACGTAAAAGTTACGCCGTCTTGAGTACATCTACCTCTGCACGTATTTTCGATTTTTTACAGTTTTAAAAATGGAATGGATTTTGCACCATGATAACGCATCGTCGCACAGTGCCGTTATTATCCGTGAATTTTTGAAAAAAACGAAACGAATACCATCCAACAGCCATCGAATTCACCTAATATGGCTCCCCCGATTTTTTTCTGTTCAATCGAGTCAAAAAACCATTACGGGGAACGCGTTTTAACAGCCGAAAGGAGGTAATGGAAAAATCGAAAACGGCTATACCGACAATAGAGTTCCAGAAATGTTTCGAGAGCTGGATAAAGCGCTGGCATAAGTGCGTTGCAGTCGATGGGGAGTACTTTGAAGGGGACAATATCACTTTTGATGAATAAAACTTATATTTTGAATTTTCTGAATGAATTCCGGGAACTTTTTGATCAAGATAGTATATCGAGATTTAAATCGAACTCAAATAAACATTCTTACGAATATCCTGTGAAAAAGATGTGCTGCATTGAGTTTTACTGATGTTCGTGGAAAATATTGCTCATCATGCATCATAAGAATAAACAATTTTCAAGTCTTCCGTTCGAAAACATGATACCGTATGTGCAATTCATGAAGATTATTCGTTTTCGGAATGCAAAGGTTTTCTTTAAATAATGCCGTGTAACATGTGTCTTATTTGCACACAGTGATACAAGGTGACAGTGTTGTCAAAGATACAAAAATATATATTTTCTCTAAGACTAAAAATATATATTTTCTCAAAACTTTTTTAATGAAAAGACTGTGAAAAAAAAGGATATTATAATATAGAGCAAACGAAACGTAATCTGGTGGAACAAGCCGCTCAGTTGAATACGAAAAGAATTTCTTGCGTGGGAACAATGATGCAACGATTTCATCGAATCGTTGGAGGAACAAAGCAGCATTAAAAAATGTCCGTGATTACCTTTCGGTGTTAGAAAATCCTTAATTGTATCGCATGACTCGAGAGTTTAAAAGATTCGGTGCGCGGATGTCTCATGTAAGTGAATGCCGGTTACAGCGCAGGACTCAGATGACGCGATATACTGCAAATCCGTATTTTAAAACACATATGTATATTATTTGACTGAAGCACTTTTAACACATTTCTCACCGTTTTAAATTACAACACACTTAAAACATTTTATTTCGACTCATTTTAATATATTATATCAAATTAATACGATTAAATGTGTTTATTTAATATAAGGCATTTAAAACGTGGTAGAAATTTAGATAAGGAGCTAGTATGGCTCTTGCTTCCTTAACGAAACAAAAATTTTTTTTAGTATTATTACTTCAATTTTTCCACTTTAATTTATTATTTACTTTTTCGTATTCCTATATTCTGTCTTATTAACTACAATTAATTATTAAAAATCACATTGCCAGTAAGATTTGAACCTATGATCCCTAGAACGATAGCCTAATACCATATATATAAATAATTAAAAATTACGTAAAAATTTTTGTAATAAAAAAGTTCTTTGAGAAAATAATAAATTATTAGATGTACAACTTTGCTTCCGCCGTTTTTTTTCCGAAATTCGAGGCTTTATTGTAAAAAACTGGTTATACATTTATGATTCAAAGTATTGTCCATCGCTGGCCACTTTCTCCTATCTTTCGGATAGCGTACGAATCCCGCGTCGAAAAAACTGGTCACCTTTTGAGGCTATCCACGAATCGATCCAATTTTTTACTTTTTCATAAGACCGGAAGTGCTGGTCAGCCAGGTCGTGTGCCATTGATCGAAACAAGTGATAGTCAGAGAGAGCAACGTCTGGAGAATAATCGGCGGGTGAGGTAGGACTTCCCATTTCAACATTTCCAAGTATGTCTTGACCACTTTCGCACCATGGGGTCGAGCATTGTCATGCTGCAAAATCACTTTATCGTGTCTCTCGTTGCGGCCGTTTGTCTTTCAACCGTTTGTGCTCGGCTCAAACGCATCAATTGCGTTCGATACCGATCACTTGTGATTGTTTCAGTCAGTTCATAATACACTACGCCGAGCTGGTCCCACCAAATACAGAGCATGACCTTGGAGCCGTGAATATTCGGTTTGGCCGTCGACGTGGAAGCATGGCCGGGAACTCCCCATGATTTTCTGCGCTTGGGATTATCGTAATGAACCCATTTTTCGTCCCCAGTCACAATGCGATGCAGAAATCCCTTCCGTCTTTGTCTTTCAAGCAGCTGTTCAAGCAAACAAATGCCGTTCAATATCTCTCGACTTCAATTGGTACGGTATCCAATTTCCTTCTGAATCATTCCCATAGCTTTGAAGCGTTTTGAAATGGCTTGTTGTCACTCCCAATAATCATGCTAATTCTTCTTGATTTTGACATGAGTCTTGCTCAAGTAATCCTCCAATTCTGCATCTTCGAAAACCTTCTCTCTTCCATCGCTATGCCGGTCTTCGACGTCAAAATCACCGTTCTTCAAGCGTTGAAACCATTCACATGTTTTTTCACTAATAGCGGCCTCACTATAAGTATTGGAGAGCATTCGATGAGCCTCAGCCGCAGATTTCTTCATATTGAAGCAAAAAATTAAAATCTCCCGCAAATGACGAGAATTTGGCTCGTAAACTGACATTTTCAATCGAGAATAACTTTATGATGCAGACACAAATCGACTAATGTTTCTATGGGGTTATGTTGACAGATGCCCAAGTTTATTGTATGACGTCTATGATCTATTTATTTCGATTACTACTTACCGCTAAAGCCATCTATAGGAAAACGGTGGAAGCAAAGTTGTACACCTAATACATAAAATAATATAATACATTCTTTTTTTGCTTACACTATTTTAGTTCGAATGCAAAATTGAAGATCCACGCAATAGATAGAGCGAAAAACTAAACGATTGTGCTGTCAGGTTACCGAGCGAAGATGACAAATGATTGAGCTTCGGCAATTACATCAGGAAGGAACATTCATAGTCTATGACTTGGAATGCACTTTGGAGAAGACGGAGAGGGATATCGAAACGTCCAGCTACACGTAACAGCATCATCGGGTATTTATAATAGTTTAGCATATTATGTTCGCTGTTCGTACGACGATTTGTTGTGTATACATAAATTTTGTCGCGATAATGATTGCGTCGCCGAGGAAAAACTTAGCGTATAAAATAAAGACTAATTTGTCCACTAACGTTTCCATGGCAGATTTTTTTTAAGCGAGATGATATGATAAATTTTAACATTGCCACGTGTGTAAAAAATCGTTTGCGCTGGATGAGTACATGATCATTATCACTTGATCGATACAGAGTTCCTGCGCATTCAAATTGCAATTTGAATTACAGAGATTCATTTTGCATTCTCATAGTTTTTCATAATTTATCGAGATACGACGCGCATTTTATTAAGAATAATTATCGCTATAAAGGATGTGTAGATATGCTTCTTATAATAAAAGAAAAATATATTTCCTTTACAAAACATGTCGATGACACTGCAAATAATAAGAAAAAATATATAAAATTATATTTTATTGATTCTTATAAATTTCTCAGTTTAGAAAAATTGGCGTCATATCTCGATAAAGATAAATTGAAAATTACACAGTCACAATTTTTCAACCTCAGCGCGGAGGATTTCGATTTTCTCACATGCAAAAGCATATTTCTGTACGAGTACACTGACTATGTCGAAAAATTAAAGGAAACCGAGTTATTATCGTAAATTATTTTACAGCTCGCTGACAAGTGATACCGTATCCGAGAGCAATTATCTGCGTACGCCGTCAAAGTGTAGCAGCGATTCTCCATTCAAACACTCGGTGAATGTAACGAGTTGTATTTGAAGACAGATGTTTTGTTGTTAACCGATGTTTTCGAAAATTTCTGTAATAGTTGCATCGCGAATTACGGGCTCGACCTCGCGTTATTATACACTACCTGGTTTTATATGGGATATTGAAACATACACGAAAAATTCGAACTTCTTATGGATATTGACATGGTCATGTTCGTCGAATGCAATATACGTGGAAGTCTAAGCCAATGTTCAAACAGATATGCATAGCTAACAATAAGTAGTCGTACGATTCGATACCATCAACGTATTTTGACTTGTACGGTTGGGCAATGTATTAATCATTACTACACGCCGATTTTCGATGGGTCGATAATGTAGAAAATTTTGATGTTGCGACCATCGCGACAAATTCACCTGTGGGTTATGTTCTCGAAATAGACTTGAAGTATCCGCAACATCTTCATACAGACCTATTATCTTTTGTTTAACACGCGAGAAACCACCCGAGAGAAGAAACTCTTCGCTACGTTGTATGATAGTGTGAAGAAGTGTTATGTAATTCATTATCGTAATCTCATAATCTGTAACTCATTATAGTATCAGCAATGTACTCGTCACGGTTTCAATATCGCAAAAATTTACTACGTACTGCAATTCATGTAATCTTCATGTGTGACTTCGCGAATACATCGAACTCAATATGAATTTTAGAACTTTTGTCATCAACAAGTTTGAGAAAAATTTGTATAAATTAATGAATAATGCTGTATTTGGTAAAACCAAGGAGAACGTGCGTCGACGTGCTATTTATAATGCGTTGGGTTGAAGATGCAGTGCGGAGGCAATGATCGCGAAATTAAACTTTCATAGAAGCGTTTTTTCCGAAAATCTAGTCGCGATAAAAATGCGTAAACTCAAGATGAAATTTGACAAACCGATATACGTGGATATGTATATCCTCGATATATCCGAGATATATTTGTACGAATTTCATCACGAGTACATAGCACCGCTATTTCGCGAAAATTGTAAAGTTATGTACACTGATAATCTCATTTACTACATCGAATATGACAACGTCTACGATATTATGAAACGTGATATCAACCGATTTGACACTAGCGATTATGCGATCGACAATGCGTACTGTATTCCGCTAGCTAATAAAAAAGTTCCGAACGGAAGTTCTTTAATGAAAGATGAAAACAACGACACAATCCTGAACGAATTCGTCGGGTTTAGAGCAAAAATGTACGCTTTGCGCATTGATAGGAAGAAGAATACAAAGAAGGCAAAAAGAATCAAAGTAATGGTGTAGCGAAATCGATAACATTTGATTACATATGATGTCTAAATGACGAAATCGAAATGATATGGCATAGGCCATCATGCATAAAATCGAAATTGCACGAAGTATACATGATATCGAAAAAGAAAATTGCTCTAAGTCCGTACGATGACAAGCGATACATTGTGCCAGATTCTACAGACATACTGCGCTGGGGACATTATAAAATATTATTATATAAAAAAAAAGAAAATAAAATGAATCTCATTTTTGTACACTTATGTACTAGACGTACATCGGGATTAGCGATGCAATATAACGCGTACTGGTAAAATCTTTCAGCGATCAGTTTTCCGTGTAATCTTCTAGAAGATACATCATAGGATTAGTTTTCTGTACTCTGACGATTCTAACACCTCCGTGGCCTAATTTGGCATGTAATCTTTCTCAAAGATCATCTTGAATTTGCTCATACGTACCGAGTCATTCACTTTGAATCGCGAGAGTATGACTGTCTTTACGCTACTGTATACCGTGTTTAAGATTTTTTTGCCGATTGTAGGAATTACATCGATAGGTCGCATTCTGATAGTTCAACATTTTCGTTGTACTCTCACACGAAACGTAGCAAGTCGATCCATTTGTAATTTCCATTGTGCGTAAATTGTTTCCACATATCGTTTTTCAATGTACGAACTGTTCAATGATCGATGCCTTCATTACGGAATACGTTGAATAATGATTTATGTTGTGTTTTTTCAAGAATTTCTGCACGTTTGTGTAAAATTCTTTTCTCATATCGATTACAAATTTTTCTTCTATCGTCTCGAGTTATCTTTGCTATCGCTGTATAGCCATATTTCTTTGTTTTGAGCGGTACGGCCCATGCATGCTTACTCAACACGTCGATAACGGTAAAAATGTAGTGATAACCTTTGTTGAATCGTGTGTAAGGGCGCATTTTTATTACAGCCTGCCTTTTCAAGACTTTTTTTCTCAAACATTTTTTTGGTGTGCAAAAAATGTTAGAAATATCTTACGCAAACGTTGTTGATCAATATTTCGACATTGACTAAAACTACTGCGTATTCCCGTTTCAATTTATAATAAGGCCAGCTTCGCGAAACTCCTCATGGCATGCGATATTATACCTTTTTTGACTTTTTACCTGACTTGTTATTTGATTTTCACGTGGTATGCCCGTTCCAACTTGTATTTTATCTGACACTAAGGGTGCTATTATATTCTTATATTCTTATATTCTTATATTACCCTTTGCTACTCACTATTGGATTATCCGTTTTATGACTGCGCCTATGAGCATTATCAACAGTATACTTTTATATGCTAGTTTATCATTCTCTGTGTAAATAGTGTCGTCGGGAATTTTTTTGAAAATTAATTCGTACAACCCAAGTACTTTTGTATTTTACTCCATCTATGATCACGAAATCACTCGTGTCTAAATCGAACTGTTTATCACAGAGCATCGTGCTAGTCTCTGAGGTATACATATTATATAAACGTGATCGATCTTCTTTTCTCTGCTTCATCTATCTAAAAACCATCATCTTCAATATCTTCAGGTTTTCTTTTTTTAATAATTTTATCCTTTGCAATATTTCTTTCTTAATCATCTGAGATTCCTTGCCAGTGGTGTTTTCGAACAATCTCTCAGAGGTCAATCTTTCAGAGGTTCAACGACAGGCTGAAAATATCTCTTCGTTATATCTTCTTTTATTTTACCGATTTTCAAAGCGCGATACTTTTTATGAATCGAATCACTGGTTTTCGCAATCTGTTTCGCTACTCTTTCACGATCCTTCAGCTCCTTGCTGTTATCCATGTAGTACTCGAAAGGGAACCGTAGTTGACGTACTGACAACGATTAACACACTATGGTATCGGATACTCGTTAAATTTTTTTTGTATCGTCCATTTGTGAGTGCGCTATCTTTGTTTATCACTACGAATCCATATTTTTGCTGCCAATAACAACGACACAATTCATAGAAATTGTAAGACATGTTGATATTTACATAGTCATTATATACATGTTTCAGATTGATATCATCCTGTTTGAACAGAATCAACAGATTTGCATTATCATGTATAAGATGCTTCAATATCTTTGCATATGTCTGACAGAGATAGAAACAGTCGACGTCTGCGTGTCGACCCACCAAAATACGCAAAATACTCTCTAATCTTGCTTATCGCGTACCATGTCGTCAAAGATGAAAATAGAATTTGGAAGCGTCTCGTTCAGTGAAACGACATCGCTATTATTGGAGAATGTAAAATAATCAATTTCTTCAATTGGAACTAATAAATTCTATCGATATTTTGGCTGTTGCAATGAATACACGTTCTCGAAGCGTATGCCATGTGGACTTTCCAAACTTATCAGCATGTTTATTTTGCCGCAGTTTGAAGGACCACAGATAATACCACGTATAGAATTCGACAACATATTTCCATGCTTGCACATTTCTTTTTTCTGTCTCTATTTGTTGCCGACATTTTTACTTTGATTACTTGCGATTGTAGCACGAATCTTATATCTTCACTTTCTTCACGATACTGATATAAACTGAAAAAATTACACCGAGAATGGACCTATTTATAGAAACGCGTAGAGCAAAACTGCTCAGTATTGAAAAATGTTTTATTAATGTTTCTTGTGTCGGATAACTGTGATGTGCATAGTTTAATCAAAGAGTTAGAATATATATCGAAAATTATTTTGTTACAAAAGTTGTTGTTACAAAAGTTTAAAAATTACATAGATCAACTGGGACAGATTACCTGAGTATATAATATTAAAGTTGTTTCAAAAATTCAGCAATATTGTCGGTGCTTGAAACATTATAATTTATCTTGTCATCGATCACATATCGATGGTCTGACTGCATTTATAAAAAATTGTGAATGTCAACTACAACAACAAAAGGTTGCGGCTTTTTAAATCGATGAACGCACTTCTGTTCGAATTACATATCCCGGATATCAATTTTGCGGTCCAGGAACATATTTAGAAAAGCAACTGACTAGAGGCAATCAAAGCATTAATCCGTTGGACTCGCGAACACGACAGCTTATTCAAGAAACAAAGAGACAAGAAACAAAGTTTTCTCGCGAAACGATACGTAGCTGATAAAATACTCGCCGAGAAAGCACGGAAAT
The DNA here is from genome assembly GCF_000143395.1 of Atta cephalotes. Lineage (NCBI taxonomy): Eukaryota > Metazoa > Arthropoda > Insecta > Hymenoptera > Formicidae > Atta > Atta cephalotes. The sequence goes on along the minus strand of NW_012130124.1, from coordinate 734,893 downwards.
GTATTACTGCGAGATCGACAGATTCGACTCTCGAGAGAGTTGCTGCCATCGCTTTGGCGACAAGATGAAAATTGGTATGAGTTTGAAAAAACAGAGAAGAAGAAATTAATGAAAAAAGCAAATACTCCCGATGACAAAACGCGGCAGTTTCTATTCTGTCGCTGCTGAAAGTCATTGGCTCGCTGGTTGGCGGCGCGGCAAAAGTTGCAAAAGCTATAAACGACAATAAAGCCGCGCAGCGTCAATTGGAAAAACTAAACTATCATAATTGTGTCATTTATTCGTTCCTCCTCGTATTAATAATCGTGGACGAGAGATCTCAACAGAGAAAATTAACAAAAATAAAAAAGAGTCAAAGAAAAATAAAAATGTCTAAGGATGTAAACTACCAACGTAGAATTGCAACAACTAGTAAACGCATTCCATATTTTAGAGGTATTTTTATATACTACTTTACCAAGGAGGAATGTGTCGAAACGAAAGCGGTATCATAAATTTGGATAATGCTGATGGACCAGATACTCATTGGGTGGCATACGCGAAGCGGGCAGATGCTGTTTACTTTTCTTCGATTACCGAAAGAATTGGTGAGATATTTGAACATAACGCAAATCGAGTATAATTGTACGCCTAATCAACATTTTGATCAAAGTAACTGACAAATGTGTCTGCAATTTTTACAGATAGTTAAGATCAGTTTATGAATTGACATTGCACTCTTTCAACTCAAAATTCATGCAAACACGATTTAACATTCGTTAAGATCAAAGTCACTGGAGATTGTTTCTCTTATTTTTATTTTTATGTAATTTTTAGTACAAAAATTAAAATAAAAGGAATCTCCAATAATCTTGATCTGGACAAAAATTATTCAGGTCATTCTGAACAACATTTAAGAGATTTTAACTGTCGGTCGGATATCTTTCATCCTGCTAATATCGGCGGTACTGTAACCTTCAAGCCTTATAACACGAAAAATACTTCATGAAAAAATATTATTATAGTGTTTTGAAAAGCTCTCGAGGTGTATTACAAGAATGTAATGAAAAATAGGGGATTCCGTTTAAAAAATTGAAAGTGACATTGCTCTAATCTTGATAACGCTACCCAAGATCAGATTGATCATCATCACTAAATAAATCATTCAAAAAAACACAACTTTTGTCTGAAACATTTTTTCCTAAAATGCTTTGTTTCTAAGATAAAATGGGTGTATGTGTGGAGACACTCTATATATAAAGATTTCTTGAAAGCTTAGAACAGTAATTATGAATTAAATATAGGCTGAATAAAAGAAATTTTATAACAATAAGAGATCTCGGTTTAAATAAGATGCGTTTGTTAATGATTTTTAATTCTCTTTAATCTCTTCCTTTTCTTTGTCTTCCCTTGTCTTTTCTTCTCTTTGATTCTCTTTGTTTTTTCCCTTTTCTGATCTTTTTTGATGTTTAGCGAACTGTTTAGCGAAATGAAACTATTCAGTTGTCGAACTCCGTTTTCTGAGTGTCAGTATCGTGTGATGCGAGGTAATCATTCCTTAAAATGAAAATTAATAAAAATAATACAATATTTTTAATTTATGATTTAGCGACATTTTTTTACATACCCTTTATAATTATTACGAGCTGTAAATTGTCTAAGCGAAATGGTTCCATATATTCTTCTAAGAGCAATTTATGGCACATTCATTGATAAAAATCTTTTTTAGAGTAGGATGAATGTTATCCCTAGGTTGTTTCCTCCAATTTGTTATATAAATTGCTTCATATAAAAAAAAATGTAATTTCAGGTTTTGTTTAATGACAAAGTTAAAAAAAATCCGGAAAGAATATTTAAAAATTATCAAATAAATATAATTTAATAAATGAGAAAATAACACACATACACACGCACGCACACACACACACGCACACACACACACACGCACACACACGCACGCACACACGCACCCATACATTAATACAGGTTTGAGATCAGGTTATCTTTAATTGCGAGAATTGCATAGCAAATATTTGATAACAATACCTAAATTCAAGGCGACTATAATATATATTTCTTTACATATATATTTTTAATATTAAATAATACATGATTTTATATTTGTTATATATTTGCTATATATTTATATTTGCTATATATTTACTATACTTAAAATATATATTACAGGAAGAAGAATAGGTCGCTGATCGTGAAGTCAACTACTGTGCGAGAGAGAAAGGTATACAAATTCTTTGCAATGCGCATGTGCCACTCATCTCTACTCAATCCGTTGCCCGCGCAGTTCACGTTTCACTTCCATTCCACATCGTTCATATATTCGTAAACTAACAACATCAGTGTGTAAGAAACATTAACACAACTGCACAATTCACACAGATGACAGCGAACGCCAGATGCTGACTGATACTGACACATGCGCATTGCAGTCAAAAAGAGATCTCTCTACCTTTCTCTCTCGCACAGATGGCTTCACGTCGGTATACGGGCCAGTATAGGAAATTACTTTTCCTAGTAATATATACTCTAAGGCTATACAACATATGCAACTAAAAGAACGATTATGACCTTATCGAGAACTTGTAGAAGTGTCATGAATTATCTTGAATAAGTAAACAAAATATTATATAATTAATCATAAAAATTAAATGTGTAATACTTTCTACATTTAATTCTATCGTTTAAAGATAGTTAGTATGTGAAAAAGAGAAAGGATTACCTTTGATGTTCTCACTTTTC
>NW_012130124.1:716362-732137 GCF_000143395.1 Atta cephalotes | reverse complement strand
AAGGCGGGCGATCCGATTTGTATAAGCCATGCGGCGGAAGAGATTAGAACTCCGCGCGAAATTCATGTCATATAGCATCAACACAATATCACTGAAACAATTGTTTTATAACATTCAACAAGTTACTTAAATGTTGCAGTTACTTAAATGTTTATTATAACATATTGTATAAACGAAATAATGTAATAGTTTCATAACCTGGTATATTATATTATATATATATATATATATATAAAGTTATATAACTATAATATAAATAGAATAATATGTAATAGAGTAATATGTTATATTACTTGTTACTTTCACGTTATATTATATTTATATTTGGTGATTGCTGGGAAGCATAGTATTCTCAAAAGTTTGTTGCTCTTTATCCATTCCATGCACTTATCCATCCTACAGTTCTTGACTAACAATCAAAATACGCCCTTGAGAGTTTGATCCTTTTCCTTTCTTTCTCAAAGATTTATACTTTCTCGTCTCTGAGATATCTCAGAACGTTTGCCTTACATCTCCATTCCGGCATGTTTATACGGATCCCGCCAGACTCCCTGTCTTTTAATTTACAATAGATAGTTTTCAAATATCTAAATATAAAGTAAATCAGGTAAATGTCTCAGTAGTCGGATGTTTAAGCGAAGATTGTTACAAATAATACAATTTATAATATCAGAAAGATTTTGAATATAAATATTTATTCTCATTTGAAAACTCAAGACTCCTTAAGCAAGGAAAAATTATTTGAACCCACTTATAGCAATTACTAATTAAAATATTTAAATAAGTAATAGAATGCGTCAATGTATCAGTGAACAGATAGCCAGACACTGCATCGTAATTGTCTCAGTATCCGATCACAATTAGAAAATTAATATGCTGACGAAAAATATTAATATAAATAGATGTTTAATAACAAAAGGTAACTAATTCAAATTGATATTTAAGATAAAATTTAGATTAATATTAATTTAATAAATAAAATTTTGTGGGACAATATCATAGGTATTGTCCGATTCCAAGAGAGAGAAGAGAGAATGACTGGACATGTCCGGACATTTACATAACACTTTATTTATTTAAGTTAATATTAATATCAAATATGTTTTTCAAAATGTAATATTATTGGGAGTACAATTTCCGCCGTTTGCAAAAGACGGCGCCACTAATAAACTATAGTTAAAATTGTTTGATGTAAAATGACATCGTAAAATTGGACATTCGGCAACATCATAACCTTGAAATATTGGGTTGTCCGGAAAGTTCGTGCGAATTTCTCAACAGATGTCGTTCGAAGGCGAATATCATATGTTTATGTCGATGCGATGTGTCAGATGCTTTCGTGTTTTGATTAGTGACATTTCAACGCATAATTAGTAGTAGTATTAATTATCCCAATAAATTAAAAACTATTTACTTGAAATCAGCTTAAAAATGGAAGGAAATAACGTGTTTTTTCGATGCATAATACTTTTTTATTTCTGCAAAGGCAAGAACGCGACACAAACTCGAAAAAAAATATGTGTTGTATACGGGGAAGATACCGTAAGTGATCGCATGTGCCAGAAGTGGTTTGCTAAATTTCATTCAGAAGAAATGAATATTGAAGATGATCCTCGCTCTGGCCGGCCAGTCACCACCAATATCGATCAAATTACAGCTTTAATCGATTTTGATCGGCAAATCACAGTTCGGGAAATCGCAGTAAGGTTAAACATTGGCAAATCAACTGTTTCCGAACATTTAAACAAGCTCCAGATTATAAAAAAGCTTGATGTTTAGGTGCCACACGACTTAACTGAAAAAAATCGAATTGATCGCATTTCCATCAGCGATTTGCTATACAAACGCAACGATTGTTACGATAGAAAATTTACGATATTTTAGAACATGCGAGAATATTACCTGAAATCTATCACAATCTTGACATTAACACGCGACAAAAATATGACGTAATGGTACAATACAAAATGACTTGGCTGTGGACGCGACGGGCATGTAAATTGACTCGAAATTGTAACAGAATTGTTACGATATCGGGCGAGATGGCACGATCATGCTCAAATGCGACGCAGTCACATCACACTCACAAAATGCTATAATTGCGGATACGTACAATTCCTTCGATTTAGAATTCGATGACTTTACTATACATTACGTTCGTCTCACTATGATTGGGATTCTCCCAGTCGGACTCTCGATTTTTCTTGACAATTTAAATTTCTCCGGGATGTCCTCTCACGCATCTACTAACGAAGCTTGCTACAATACAAGTCCTGAGATTTTTTTCGGGGACATGCAGGCGACCGTAGGCCCATGTTATAAGTTTTATCGCGCTCTGATTGATCGCAAACCATCTCGCGACTCCCACGAGTCGTGATAATACCTAGTAATATATATAGTATTCTTGCACGCGCGGAATATGATTTATAGTTCGTATCCTTGTTGGCTGCACGTCAGACTCTCCATTGAATAATTCATGCAGAACTATCCTTAGGATTTGATGGACTTCTTTCTCAGGCGATCTCTGAATTCTTTTCTCGACAGAGTTCTCCCACGGCATCGATAGCAGGGTCTCTCGCTCGTACTGACCATCCCTTAATGTCGCTTTAGTCACTCGCTTTAATAGTTGCCTGTAAATAATTCAGTGACAGAATAATAGGTTCATAAACAAAGCATTAATTTAAAATTCAGAACGATATCACCTGCGTGCTACCCCTTCTCTAAATGGCCTCATGCTTTCGAATGAATTTTGTATCTTCTTCTCTTGCCGTCAGTTGAGGTGGTGAGACGACGCTCCGTACATTAAACCTCGTACATTAAACCGTCCGTACCTCCGTACATTAAACCGTCAATTAAACCTCGATAAACTTGCAAGCAATAATAATATTTTGTGAAACATAACGATAAAAGCCGCTAAAAATCGCAATAAGGGCTGACATGCTCGATCTCCGCATCAGGAGGACATAAGACGATAATGCCGCGCTATTTCGATCAGGTGACCCTTGTGACGAAAAATATCACGTTACAAATGATATCATGAATAATCCGTACGGCGTACGTGCATATCAGCATATATATGCATTCTCATATATCCGCAAACACTAAATATATAAACAAAATATATAAACAAAAATAATAACAATAGGCTCAAAGATTAATCTAGTAATATATAATCTAGTGATGTATAAATGCCCAATATGAGCCAATACAGGATATCGATCTGTGATAGAATCAAATCTTTACTAATCAAAAATGATAAACGACTCTCGCTTCAGGTCTTCTTCAATATAAAATAGTGATAATAGAACAATAGTTAGCCGCAGGAGCACATTATGAAATATCCAATAATATAAATACAATATAATGTGGAAGTAACAAATAATGTAACAAATATTACACTCTTTTATATTATAATTATATAACTTTACTTTATACAGAGTATTCCAAAATTTTTTGCCAATTGCTTTTGCGTAGAGCGGACTAAACTGAGTCGAAAAGTCCTTTACTATTTTGCAATGCTCGTAACAGTTACACAGCTCGTAACAAAATACTGATCGTTAAAGATAGTTGAATAAGCGCATCCGTTCGGCCTACTAATGCCAAAGCGTACGCCCATTGATGGCTCGGCACGCGACCGCGAGGAGTGGGAATAGCTTGGCAGGCGCGCCAGTCAAATCATGACATGAAGACTTGCAGCGACGTGCGCGATGCGGGGCAGACAGTCAGGCAGTCCCCACTCCCAGCACGCCAAGCAATTGCAATTGTGGATATTCGGCGCTTTAAAAATTAATATCTCGATTGTGAAAATTGGGAAATGGTGGAGAACTTTTCGAGAGTTCAATTTAGCTTTGTCGAGCGCGACAAAGTGCGACAATTTGTACTTGAATCATAAGAATTTACGAACAAATAAGTATTACTTGTGTTATAGAAGAATATTATTAGAAGAATTCAGTCGTTTGCATTACAAATTTTATCAATGCATACTAAAAGCTGTTCCATGAAATTAATGAAGTTAAATATAAAAGTAGTAATTGTTGAATTTTATTCTCCACACCTCTGATGATTAAGTTTATTCTACGCGATTTTGCACGAAATGAACGAATTTGGCAAATAAAGTAGTCGCTTTGTTCTGTAATGAACCGAGAAAATAATCGTTATAGTGACGACGATTTAGATTAAGAAATCTGTCACATCGATAACATAAATATGAGAATATGAGAATATATATAAGTGAAACTATAATAAGTATTACTTGCTTCGATATTACATAAATTCTTTGCTTTAAAAATAAATGCACAATTTAAAAAGCACAATTTTTCTGCTTTAAAAATACGAATTCTCTGTTTTAAAAACATTGATAGCAAAGCTTGTAGAAACAGATTTTGATCAGGGCTTGCTACTAATTTTTAATTGCAGAAAGGCTACCAATCGCCAAAATATTTTGCCAGCAGATTGGTAGCAGAAAATGAACAAAATCCTGAACAAATAACTTGACGATAAATTGAGAGCAGATTATGAGCAGAAATTAAAGCTCTTTAATTGCTGCCACCAATTTGCTACAATAACTTATCAGCAGGCTTTATCGATAATTCCATAGCTAAAGGTGAACACAGATGATTATAATTTTGTAGTCTGATCGAGTTTGCTGCCAGTTTGGCCTCAAATTGATTAACGTTTTGCTTTCAGGAAATATACATATATAAATTATTTTGTATATAATTTTTTAGATGTGAGATGTAGGCATTTGAGAGCAAACGTAGTCAGATTTAGCGTATATTCGTTCAATAAAACGGAGTAATAAGTTCATACATCTTTATTAATACGAACATTTTGATTTTTTTTTAAGCCATCTTCAGCGTATATCACTAGTTTTTTTAAATATTTCATTACTTGGTGAGATGCTTGCCAATTTGTGTATACCATCCTTAATTAGCTGTGTGACTGTTAAGAGATCTAATCTTTACAAGACCTAATCTTTACAAGAAATTCTATAAACTACATTGTTCTATAAATTACATTGTTGTTTTTATTCTTCGGGAGAATATTTTTTTGAGTTTTGATCAACTCCCTCCAATTTATTAATATTGAAAAATTTAATTTAATTTAATTTTTTTTAAATTTGTAATTTAAATTTGTATTATCATTATTTGCGGTCTTACAATGTTATACTTGGTATGTTGGATGAGTACAAATTAAAAAAACAGTGATATAGATAATTATTTCGAAATGTTTAAAATAACAACACATTTTAGATCTTAAAAAAAGTTAGGCTTATAGTTAGGCTTAAAAAAAAGTCGAAACGTTTGTATTAATAAAGATATTGTATAAACTTATTACTCAGTTTTATTGAACAGATATACGCTAAATGTAACTGTATTTGCTCTCAAATGTCTACATCTCACATCTAAATAGTTTTTAATTATGAGAATTTTTGTCAAATTAAATATTTTAATATTAGGTGTACAACTTTGCTTCCGCCGTTTTCTTATAGATGGCGGTAAGTGGTGGTCGAAATAAATAGATGAACGTCATACAATAAACTTGGGCATCTGTCAACATAACCCCATAGAAACATTAGTTAATTTGTGTCTGCATCATAAAGTTATTCTCGATTGAAAATGTCAGTTTACGAGCCAAATTCTCGTCATTTGCGAGAGGTTTTAATTTTTTGCTTCAATATGAAGAAATCTGCGGCTGAGGCTCATCGAATGCTCTCAAATACTTATGGAGAGGCCGCTATTAGTGAAAGAACGTCGTGAGTGGTTTCAACGCTTCAAGAACGGTGATTTTGACGTCCAAGATCATGCTCTGTATTTGGTGGGACCAACTCGGCGTAGTGTATTATGAACTGTTAAAAATCGACTGAAACAATCACAGGCGATCGGTATCGAACGCAATTGATGCCTTTGAGCCGAGCATTGAAAGACAAACGGCCGCAATACAACGAGAGACACGATAAAGTGATTTTGCAACATGACAATGCTCGACCCCATGTTGCGAAAGTGGTCAAGACATACTTGGAAACGTTGAAATGGGAAGTCCTACCCCACCCGCCGTATTCTCCAGACGTTGCTCCCTCTGACTATCACTTGTTTCGATCAATGGCACACGGCCTGGCTGACCAGCACTTCCGGTCTTATGAAGAAGTAAAAAATTGGATCGATTCGTGGATAGCCTCAAAAGATGACCAGTTTTTTCGACACGGAATTCGTACGCTACCCGAAAGATGGGAGAAAGTAGTAGCCAGCGATGGACAATACTTTGAATCATAAATATATAACCAGTTTTTTACAATAAAGCCTCGAATTTCGGAAAAAAACGGCGGAAGCAAAGTTGTACACCTAATATAATTTTTGTTTTTATAGCAGAAAATTTGTTTTAATTATATATTTGTCTCCTTTACGGACACAAATTCTTTACTTTAAAAACAAATTCTCTATTATAAAAATGAAAATTATATAAAAAAATAATTTTTATTTTAAAAAAGAGAATTTGTGTTTTTAAAACAGAGAATATGTAATCGATGTGACAGATTTCCTCAACTGAATATCTGTCAACTTCAACAATTAATATCTCGGTTCCCGTACACGTTTTTCTGCCAGATTCATTCATTTCATGCAAAACAATTTTATGATAAACATAATTTTATTAACATTGGAAGTAAGGAGGCTAAACTCAACAATTGTCATAAAGGTATAATATATGAATATTACATACTTCGAATACTCAATATTTAGAAATATATATATATTTATTTGCAATGATGCTATGAAGTTTATAAATAATGATATTGATAATAATTGAATTAAAATCACTTATTACATATGTCTTTTATATCCATGCAGAAATAATTTTCAGGAAATATATTTTGCACATACTACAAATATAATATATAACTTGAGATATTATATAATACTCATATAACAGTTTTATAATTTGCTGCGTTATTGTTATAAAACTAGAATGTGACTCTTATGTTACCATATATTATTTTAGCTTAATTTATAATGTTTTTAGCACATACTATTCCCAAAAAAGATTTTGGAATTAATTCTAAAGCGAAAACAAACAGAAGAGTTAGCTTTCGCTTAAAATTAATTCAAAGACTTTTTCTATAAATAGTATGTGCAAAAAACATTAAATTAAGCTAAGATAATGTATGTAACATAAAAGTCACATTCTAGTTTTATAACAATAAGGCAGCAAATTATAACACTGTTAAATGATTATTATATAACATCTCAAATTATACGTTATATTAAGTAGTAAAGAGAAATCCATTATTTTTCCATTCAATTTCATGCAAAAATAATGGATTTCTTTTAATTACACCTAATATTTATATTATATAGCTGCAATTCGTAAGAGAAATTACAACTAATGCGGACGAAGATTCTTATACTTACGTTATATTATCTGTTATATTCCGTTATATGAAAGTAATATAATAGTTATATACTTGTATTTGCTGGGATGAGACTCATATTGGGACCAATATGAGGATATATCTCTCTGATCCACATGTGAAAATCATATGACGCACGAGTGACGACTAAATTGTATGCATATGCAATTGCAATTAGCGTCTATATTAACGTCTTAGGCGAAGGGGGGGAAGAGAACAGGCATGAGGAGCATCTGTTTTTGCTCCTTAAAAAAAAATCCTTCGAACATCCATGTTACAGCCTATTCTATAATAGAACTGTAACCTATAAGTCATAAGAAATTGACCAATCACAATCGAATATGAGAAAAATGCATGCGTGATTGCATAAATGTATCATTACGATCATATGCATGTTCCCTCCCTCCACATCGTGCGGGCAACACGATAGCACGGTGTGATACACGGGCAAAAACAATATGATCTCACAAATGAATTATTATTGTTAATATTATCAATAAACACGATATATACTATTTTTTCGTAAAGCAATTATGACTTAGAACATGCCACAAATGACAGCATGAAATCTCCTGTCAAACTCTTGTCAACTTATTATACGAGAATATATAACCATAACCAATAGAACTGTCCTTTTCAGCTAAACTGGCCGCATTACTAAGTGTACTAATCTAAAAGTACTAATCTAAAATAATGCAGTCAATCAATTCAGCTTAAAAAAAACTCAAAACTGACAAGATGATTATCCAAGTACATATGGTTATCCAAATAATACGTAAAACTTATCCTTTTAAAAATGCAAATTCTTCGAAAAAAAATGTGTACTAAATTGATTAATTTATATATTATTTATAAGAAGACGTTAAACACTACAAAATGCTTGAGATATCAATATACACTTACCGTTATAAAAAAAGGTAAAAAAGCGCTGTGGATACGTACTTTGCAAAAAAATTTTATTAAAATATAAGATATAACCTAAAATAAAATATAAGATATAACCTAAGTGATACATATTTCTGTATCTATTAAAGTCCCATAAATAAAAATTCTATTTAATTTGAACAATATATGTCAGGCGTATAAAAGATTTGATATCAATAATGAGCGCTAAATTATAATCTTTAAAAATTGTAATCTTTGAATAAATGATAACTTATAATCTTTAAGAATGAATGATAAATTATAATCTTTGAAAATTGAACTTCATTCAATCCAAATCATATATGAATCTTGATTAAGAATTACAATTTAAATGATAGTTATCTCATTTAAAAAACTGAAATCTATTTTTGTAAATTTGTCACCAAGTTAAAATTTTTTACTAGGTGTATAAGCTTAAATCCGCTTTTTGCTCATAGGTGGCATTAGTGAGCGTACAAAGCTATCCTGGGCACACAACTTTTTTTTATGTGTATGCTTGACATCTGTCAACATTAACTAGTGCACATCATCAGCAATTTCATATAACAACATACATTTTTTCTTTCGTAATCATGTCTAGTTTTTTGCTAAAAAAAAGCATATGAAGGAAGCTTTGCTTTTCTGTTTCAATTTGAAGAAATCCGCTGCCGAATCGCATCGAATGCTTGTAGAGGCCTATGGCGACAATGCTTTATCGGAAACAATGTGCAGAGATTAGTTCCGCCGGTTCAATGACGACAATTTTGACCTGAGTGACAAGCGTGAAAATCGGCCCAGGAAGGTTGAGGACTGTCAATTGCAGGCTTTTTTGGACAAGGACGATACCCAATCGCAAAAAATGCTTGCCGAGCAATTGGGTGTTTCTCAAGCAGTCATTTCCATGCGGCTACATGCCATGGGAAAGGTTCAAAAGATCGGAAAATGGATGCCGCATGAACTGAACGATAGGCAGATGGAGCGACGCCAAAACACATGCCAAATTCTGCTTGCCAGACAAAAAAAAAGTCGTTCCTGCATCGGATTGTGACAGGCGATGAAAAGTGAATCTATTTTCAGAATCCTAAACGCAAGAAATCTTGGATTGATCCCGTCTAACCATCAACATCTTCCTCAAGACCAAATCGCTTCGGATGGAAGACAATGCTGTGCGTTTGGTGGGATCAGGAGGGTGTTATCTACTACGAGCTGTTAAAACCTGGTGAAATTACTCACGGCTACCACCAACAACTGATCAAATTGCACCGTGCTCTGCGTGAAAAAAGGCCGCATCGGAAAAGACATGACAAACTGATTTTCCTCCACTACAACGCACCATCGCGTCAACAATGGTCCAAAACTACTTGGAAACACTCAATTGGGAAGTGCCACATCCCGCTTACTCACCAGACCTGCACTTTCTGACTATCACCTGTTTTCGTCGATGGGCCATGTGCTCGCTGAGCAGCACTTTGATTCTTACGAAGACGTCTGAAAATGGCTTGATGAGTGGTTTGCTTCGATAGATGAGGAATTTTTTTGGCGTGGTATACACAAATTGCCCGAAAGATGGGAAAAATGTAGTTAGCGAGGACAAATAAATTTGTTTTTGCTTTCTAGGAAAAAAAAAATGTGTTTTTCTGACTAAAAAACAGCGGATTTAAGCTTATTCACTTGGTAAATAAAAATTATTCTTAATTTGAATGATACGTATCAGATATATAAAAGATATGATATCAGTAATTAGCGCTACATTATAATCTTTAAAAATTGTTATCTCGCTCAATCCAAATTATATATAAACCTTAAACAAAACTCTGTTGTACAAAATTGAAAAATGAACTTCAAATTGCATTATCTTTTCATCCCAAGGGTTATCACATAGAATTAAGAACGTAACAGAACAAAATTAAAAAATTTAAATAAAAAAATTTTCATGTAAAAATATTTAGCTGGACCTAAAAATGAAACAATAAAAATTATTCAAATATAATTATTGATGTTAATACTTTAAGAGAAGGAAAGAGACGTTGAACTCAAACAGTTAACCTTCACGCACAGTTTAATATAACTCAAACAAAAGACTTTCTTTGTACATGCGATCGAAAAGACGGGCTTTTTTTTACAGGATGAGATGGCGAAAGCTTCGAGAATTGAAGAAGAATCGAAACCATGAATCTAATAGCGCGATAGTAAGACACAGAGTGACGCGCTCGCGAATGTCGCCATATGAAAATGAAGGAATAAAAAATGGATACATAGATATATTATTCTAGTGAAATCGTCACTAGTAAAATTAAATGCGAATAGAAACAAAATTTGTGGATTTCCACAGTAATAATGAATTTAATTTGAATGCCACATTTATTTAAAAAAAAGATGAATATTTAAAAAAAATTACAATGGTATTGCAGTACTACAGTTAAATCTAATAATTTTCATAACAACGCACGTTAAAGAATTTAAAACTTATATTAATATTAATATTTATGTATATTAATACTTATGTCGTATACTTAATTCTAATGCCGCCTTCTGCCTTCTTTTGCACGCTATATTACTCACTCGCACGTATTTACTTTGATTATGCTTACTCCCATCATATTTTGTTTTTAAAATTCCTTCAATCCTATATAATATAGACATTATTTATTAGATGTGGGAAAAAGTTCGTGGCGTTTTTCCCGTTAGATAGCATTTAAAAAACGCCACAAACTTTTTCCTATACTTAATACATACTTAATACATACTTGACTTAATACATACTTATATTATTATTATACTTATGTGTTTTAGTGCTTTATCATTTTAGGATCACTAATCAGAATCGAGACATGAGCGATTCACCCTTGGGATTGGTCAACATCATGTTTCGTGCGATGCATTAGTGAATTTGTATAAACGTATTTTGTGAGTTTGTATATATGAATTATGTAAACGAGCAATGGCGTCCTTCCGACCTTATGTCTCGGCTCTTATTGTAATGACTCTACATTTTAAGTCCAGCAGCGCCAAGTGTTTTTACATGAAAATTTTTTCATTTAAATTTTTTAATTTTCTTGTGTTACGTTCTTAATTCTTTGTAATAACCCTTGAATTGGAAGGCAATTCGGATTTCGCATTTTTTAATTTGTACAAGAATTTTGTTCACACAGAATTTTGTTTAAAGTTCATATATGATTTGGATTGAGCGAGGTAATAATTTTTAAAAATTATAATGTAGCGCCAATTATTGATATCAGATCTTTTATATATCTAATACATATCATTCAAATTAAGTATATATTTTTTTATTAAATATATATAATATATTTTTATTTGTAGAATTTTTTTAACTTGATGATATACATAAATAGGATTTAGCTTTTTAAATAAGATATACTATCATTTAAATTATAATTCTTAATCAAGATTTATGTATGATTTGGATTGAGTGAGATAATAATTTTTAAAGATTATAATTTAGCGCTCATTATTCATATTAAATTTTTTATACGCTTGATATGTATCGTTCAAATTAAGTAGAATTTTTATTTATGGGACTTTAATAGATACAAAAATATTTACGTATAACTTAAGTTCATATATTTTAAGTTAATAAAATTTTTTTTGCAGAACACGCGTCCACAGCTTTTTTATCTTTTTTTAAAAAGATAAATGTATACTGATATCTCACGCATTTTGTAGTGTTTAATATCTTCTTATAAACAATATATGAATTAATCAATTTAATAAACCATTTTTTCCGAAGATCTGAAGAATACGCACTCTTAGTGCCTTTTTCTATCTTTTTTTTAAGAGGATAAGTTTTATACTGATGTATTGTTTAATGTTTTATACTGATGTAATGTTTCCTTATATATATATTGTATATTGTAGTGTTTTAATGTTTCCTGAAGTTCATTTTGTAATTTAGTAAATTCTTTTTCACGGAACATATATTTGTATCGCCTTCTTATCTTTTTCAAAAAGATATATTTATATACCATGGCTTTCAGAGTTTTTAACGTCTTTCTATACTTATAAAGAATATGTAAATTAATTACTTTAGTACTTTAATATTTTTTACTATAAATTTTTAACTATATCATCAGAGTTGGAAAGTCACTTAATTGTTTAATTACTTATAACAAGGAACGGTCATTCGTTAGTAGTATGTAGGCAGCCATAGGACGTCAAAACAAACCCTCCCCCCTCCACGTTTCCCTCCGGCACCTTGGGCGTGGCCTTAGATGGGTCAGTCAGAAAAAGGGCGTGCTCTGATTGGTCGAGGAGCGAGGGGTGGGGATAATAGGGTAATTAAATGGTATGTTCTGATTGGTCCTATATATTTGCCCAAAGATCTGATTGGTTCGCACTGTACTTACAGATGAATGGAGAAGGGAGATGTTAGAGGACCTTTGACAAAATGGAGAGTAAAGTTCAAAAAAATGGATCTGTAGCATTTTTTGTCGTGAGGACGGAGTACGAACACTGGGCATGAATGGCGAACGGTTTTATATCGGTCATTTTTTTATTGGCGCGGCACAATGTCTCCGACGTATTGGCGTTTGTGAATGTTTTATGAGAGATGAGATCTTATATGAAAATTTGGGAGTCTAGAGAGAGTCTTGCTTTTGCTAGGAAAAATGGGGGAGGTTAAACAGGAACATATTCAACTGACGCGACATATCGTCTCCGGTGTGATGACTCACTCGTTCGAGCGAAAGTATGACTTTTATGATGTATGATAAGGTTTTTATGAATTTGTATTGTACTTCTTGTACTTTATTTAAAAATCTATGTTTTATATATATAAAACAATGAAAATATGTAGAGAAAAAAGTTATTGGAGGATATGGATAATTAAGAAACGAGGGTTTATGGTATATAAAGATGTATTTATTAATACAAATTCTTTTTTTCAAAGAAGAAGAAATACAAAATTCGCATGACAATAAACTAAAAAAAATTTTTTAGAAAAATTAAACCAAAGATTCTCGTTTCGAGAGAATTATATGAAAAATTTCGTTATATCTTAATGGAATTAATTCTAAAAAATATTATATTGAAATCAAGAAAAGTTAAGACGTTAATTTGTGTACATACATTACGCTCTATATCTCCATAATTACCACGCAATGTTAATTTTATAATTTCTTGGTTAATAAAACTTGCAGGTAATTTCAGTTCGATTTTTTGAATTAAATATAGAGCACACTTGTTAACATTATCGGATAAAGATTCTAATTTCTAATTCTAATTCTTTTTAAACGTGCATCGACGCATTTCACAATGCTTTGCAGTCCGAGGAAGGTATATTGTTTACCTATAAACGAAATTAATAATTAATAAACGAAATCAAGCGTTTCTTCTCTCGTCATCGTTATTACATAACTTGAATGAATCAGGGATGGAGTACATTCCCATGTCCGAATTATTAGAATTTTTTGAACTCACCATTGTTCTTACGCCATAGTAGTACCAAATTCAAGCGAATCAAGATGGCAATCAAAAACACAAGAAACACAGTATTTGTTTGCTTGCGAAGCTAAAGCTGCAGAGATTCGAATGAAACGGTTTTTCAATAATACTGATGATATCGCCTCCCTCTCCGACGCTGATAAAATTATTCTGCGTGCGCAGATGAAAAAAAATGAAAAAACATAAACTTTCTCTAAATTTTTCTTAAAAACTTAAAATAATCTATATACAGAAGTCAGAAGGGGAGAGAAGTGAAATAAAACGAGAACGAACAGGAATGAACAGGAACGATAAGAAATGTTTTACGATTCCTCTCCTGCATTTTTATAAAATGACAATGAAAGGAATTCAACCTGCCAAAAAGAGAAAATTTTTTTGTAATGAATCATAAGGGATAAAGAATTGGTTTATCTCGGCAGTTTCTAAGAATAAGAATTACTACACCGATAATCTTCGAGTTTTTTTTTCAAAAAGACGAGAAGAAATTTATGAAGCGTCTTCGATTTAAAGTAAATTTACGATTAGATTTATTGCTTTTTAGAAAATTCATTAATGTTTAAAGCGACAGAGGTAGAGACAAAAAAGATGACTAAGAAATTTTTGTCGTCTCCTACTACTCTAAATTGTACGAGAAAATCACTCCTAGTAAAGGAAGCGACCAATTACCAAAATTGTTAAAACCTATGAAGGGACTAGAAACTTTTAGTGATTCTTTTCGAGGAGAGGAATTTTATAAATATCGCTACGAGCATAAATAGCAACCAAGCACTGGTCAAGCTAAAGTTTAGTCCCACATTCAGACTCTGTAATAGATTGAGTTGACTATTCACACTTTTAATTCGTATTTAAAAATGAAGCTCCGTAAATTACTCAAATTTTTTATCGTAGTAACTTAAATAAAAAATTAATTGCCGCCGATTACCAGGTGTACAAGTATGAAATGACGATTTGAGAAATAGATTGTGCACCAATGCAGTGTGAAGTACAAAGATTTAACATTATACGCTATTTTATTGTATCATCAAGAAGTGTCAAACGCGCAAAATGATTTGATTGAAAAGTGTTTGCATAGTATTGTGTTGCAGTGTTTAATATGACGAAATTTACACCAAATAAGGAGCATTCGCGGACAGCATTAATTTTTTGTTTTCATTTGAAGAAAACTGCTGCGGAATCATACCGATTACTTGAAGAAGCTTATGGTGAACATGCTTCATCGCAAAAAACGTGTGAATGATTCAGCGTTTCAAAATTGGAGATTTCGATGTTCCAGACAAGGAACACGGAAAATCGCCCAAAAAGTACGAAGACGTGGAATTGCAAGCATTGCTGAAGATGATTTACAAACACAAAATTGTCATTTCATACTTGTACACCTGGTATTTGACAAAGTCAGATAATAACGAAAAAATTCCATTTTCGGGAATTTTGTGGGTGAATGCTTCAGCACATTAGTGTGCATTATGCAAAAACTGGGGCATTGTGGTGGTGATGAGAGATTGAAAAATATAATCGCTCGTCATCCGGAAATACGCGAGTGTTTTGGACACGAGGAGGTTGACGCAGGCAGTCACATAGTTGACTTCAATCGCCGCACTGGATTAAAAGGTAAGCAGTAAATTTCTAAAATAAAATCGAATATATTAGCATTAAAAATTTACTTTATAATTAAATTATAATATTTATTTCATAGAACCGAATTGCATTATAGGACGATACCACATCGCAGGGGACGCCCAGTAGAACGCCTTAGTTTAAGGTGACGTCATCCTGTGAGACAAAAAGAGGAGGGAATACCAGCAAGTAAGTTCTAGGGAAATAAATATTAACTAAATATTTATAGAAATTTCGATCATTAAATATTTTATTTTTTCCAGGAAGAGCACGTATTGAACTGGAAAATAATATTCCGCATCCGCGTGACGTTCTTGTCATCGTAATTGGTAAGTATTTTACAAATAACCGAAAAATCTAGTATACATATTAGGTGTACAACTTTGCTTCCGC
>NW_012130124.1:684553-715840 GCF_000143395.1 Atta cephalotes | reverse complement strand
TGACGAGAATTTGGCTCGTAAACTGACATTTTCAATCGAGAATAACTTTATGATGCAGACACAAATCGACTAATGTTTCTATGGGGTTATGTTGACAGATGCCCAAGTTTATTGTATGACGTCTATGATCTATTTATTTCGACCACCACTTACTGCTAAAGCCATCTATAGGAAAACGGCGGAAGCAAAGTTGTACACCTAATATAATACAGATGTAATGCAATAAAGAATAAAATCAATCTTGTTTTAAATGATGATGACGACAATAATGATACGAATAACGGATTAAGTCCGTCTGATTCGATTAGAGCATTGGTCTCTTCAAGTTTTATCATTTCCATAGTGTAAGTTCTTTAAAAAAATAAGTTAGAATATAGAGAATTAGTTATACACAGAGTTCAAAAATAATAATAATAAAAATTACTTTTTAGCACAGGAAACTAAACAAGATCGGGAGGAAGATGTAGAGTCTGGTGAGGAGGAGGAGGAGAAAGAAGAGGAAGAGGAGGTAGAGGAGGAGGAGGAGGATAATGAGAACGATATCGATAATTTTTTTTTTGATGATGATGATAATGATGATGATAATGAGGTGCAGGACAAAGCTAATGCTGAGGACAGCGTTGATGATAACGGCGATGATGAGGAGGAAAAGGAAATACATGATGAGATAGAAGGCAATAGAGGAAGAAGAAGAAAATTGATATTAGGCATCTTTTGAAAATGAAGGTAATATTTTTACTTTTTACTTTAAATTTGCTTGTTGCTCGAGATACTTAAACAGATATTTTTATCAGATGTTTCGTATTCTTCTGTTCTGTCTATGCCGCCGGAATATAAAAATTTGTAAATAAGAAAAACATTATCCGCCCACGTACGATCATGTAAACAGTATAGGTGAGTTATCTTGCTATGCTGTAATATTACGACTAGTAGTATAAATTTCTGACTTAATATATAGCGATGTTATCGCAGATTGATAAGGTTTGTTTAACTTTTTTTACAGTACAAACTGGTACCGACCATCCTACTTCCGTGATTGCTTCTACATCGCTTCTGCATGCAAGAGAAACAAACATCTTGGAAGAAAAATCCTCTCAAAATTTCGAAGACTCTATCGATGATGATCATCATCAGCAGCAGCAGCAGTAGCAGCAGCAGCAGCAGCAGCAGCAACGGCAACAGCTACATCATCATCGAGAAGAAAATAATCATCAAATCAACAAAGGAGATTAGAATTTATATAACTTTGCTTTTATCGAATAAAGGAAAACTCGCGTCGGTTTAGAAATTTTGCGATACTAAGGAGGGAGGCAACTTTTGCGATACGTCCGCCCGAAGATACAGATATCATTCGTTGGATAGAAAGCGCGTTTCGTAAAATTCGGGTGTATGCACTACATTCATGCGAACCGAATGATTACGTAAGATTATCATTCGAGTCGGCGGATCTAGCGTGTGGTCTGACTGGTTTATCGTTTCGTCCAGTAACGCGATTTAACTCATGAGGACATATGATAACTCGAGAGTTCGTTGACGCAAAGTGCTGGAGAATTCGATATCGCAGAAAATTTTACAATACGCGTTTTCAAAGTCTCAGTATCAGCCGCGGGCGTCAATCTAATCGATTAACTCGCGAAGATGTAGCCAAACGCTCGCTTTTGCAAATAAATAATACAGATAATTTGTGTTTTCTCCGTTTGCTAGTGGCACGCGTGCATCAAAAGTGTAGGCAACTGCGTACGAAAGAACTGCAAGAAAGATGGGAATCCGTGAGATATCAGCGTTCTTACAACGTAATCTAGACGAAGAATTAACGAAAGCCGCTGGTATCACGATTCCCGAGGAAGAATATAGAATTCGCGAAATCAAGCAATTCCAATGGATTCTCGCTTCCGAAAATATTGCAATGATATATAATTAATATAACAGTACTTTCGATCGAGGCGAGAATCCGATGTACGACTCGTTATTTTCCTGCCTAGGTAATATAATGTATTATTAGGGTTAGTATTACGAGGGTTCGCGACATTATAATCCTATATTAAATATAAAAGTCGCTGCCGATTCTCGTAGAGGATATTGCGTAGCGTGGGCTTTCGTAACGATAGAGGTCATCGATGCACAAAAAAATGCTCATGCTGCTACGCTATCCCGTCTTGCGAACGTCCCGACGTTGAGTTGATTAAGTGCGATTCGTGCGTTCGCGTCTTCTTCGAGCGTACATGTTTCGAACATCATCGAGCGCAGGGATCATATAATCAATCCCTCAAGCGTTGGCGAATCTTAAAATTTGTAACGTATGCGGGCAATTGGTTAATTTAAAATCGTGGCACGATTGCGACATAGTTTATTGCAAAACTTACCGATCGTTACAGTCTTCGAATAATTTTACAATTTGCGGCTTGTTTGTCGTAAAGCCTCAATAGAAAATCTTGGAGAGAGTACGAGTAATGTACAGTCGCGATAAGAAAATCCGCAAACAAATACGAATGACGTCGAAGACACGGTATGTTAAAAGAGACCGCGTCGCATTCATGTTTTATAATTTCAAAACGCGACAAGACGAGACACTCATCGAGATACAAGGAACGGAAAACGTAAGAATTCACGTTTCAATTCTCTGCGTTGCGCAACAAATTTGCGAAGCGTGCGCGGGCATAGAAATCATGATTGACATTGCGATGTCATTGATGTGGAGTGCGCGATAATTCATATTTAGTAGTGATCCCATAAAAGAGTTTGTCAATTTCGCGACACGAACATCTAAATATTTAAAAAAATCATCTGTATCGAGTAATGCTAAAGCATTTTTCGCTCAGTTTATTTTAAAATACCTCGTTGAAAAGTCCGGGAATAATGGAAGAACCTCAGATGATTTTGAACGAAAATCGGGACGAAAATTATCGTTATGACGATTGGTCGTACAAAATTTATTGATAGTTCAAATTATATACCTGCATTTAGCCGATTAATCCAAGGCTTTCGGACTGCGGGATACTTTGGGTAAAGGTTTTTTTCCTCATTTGTTTAATACACTGCAAAATCAAAATTATATTGAACCAATACCTAACGCTCGATATTATTCGCCCGAGCAAATAAAGCCCGAGGAACATAAGCCCGAGGAACATGAGCCTGAGAAACATTTTATGGTTTGACATGAGGAAATGTCACGATCGAATTTTGTTTTTGATTTCAAACAAGAAATAATAAAATATTGCCGGAATGACGTAGATATCCTTCGACGTGCGTGCATGGCATTCAGACAAATCTTTTTAGAACACGAAGATGTGTGTCCGTTTGTAGAACGCATGACTATCGCTTCCACATGTATGAAAATTTTTCGCAAAAACTTTTTACGCAAAGAAGAAATAGGAATCATTCCACCGGGCGGATATAGATATAAAGACAATCAGTCGCACAAAGTATAGTGGTTAGTGTGGATCGAGTGTGAGCTCGGACATCCTGTAATGCGGGACGAGGCCACGAATATCGAATTGCTGATACATCTGATGGATATTATGAAGTCGAATCAGCGAATGAGACGTTGCGTTACGTTTTACAATTTTACGGTTATTTTTAGCACGGTTGTCCCAACTGTTACCAAATCAATCGTGAAAGGAACCTTACTAAGTACTTAATTGTCCGGGGCATTACACGAAGATACATGCATCGATACTCGATACGAACTCTCGCAATGACATGGCGTCTTCGACAACACGAATATAGAGTGATGGAGAAATGGGAGTGTGAATTTGCACGAGAAAAGCGCGAGAATCGCGAGATGCGCAATTTCCTTCAAAACTATCCGATGCTCAACCCTCCTCTCGATCCTCGCGAGGCGTTCTTTGATGGCAGATATGGAAAATATCGTAACCCGATACAAAGGGTATGGAGAAAATACGTTATGTGAACGTGTGGATTCTGTGATATTTTCTGTCGAGGATATCATTCGGTGCACAATACTTCCTCCACGCGATCTCTTTCACCCTGTATTCCCGTACCATGTACAAGGCAAATTGTTGTTCGGGCTGTAGTTACTGCGAAACATTCTCGCAGGCCGAATGCATTCACGATATCCCCGCCGATCGTGAATTCGTAGGTGTATGGGTATCCTGCGAATTGCATAAAGCCCTCGAGAAAAGTTATCTCGTGACGAATGTGAGCGAAATATGGCAATTTAGAGATCACACGATTCGAGGCAAAGTGGTTTGTTTGCCGAATATGTCAATATATAATTTTTGAAATTAAAGCAAGAAGCTAGCGGCCGAGCGAATGTCAGGATGACGAGACGAGGGAACGATACTTTCGGAAATATGAAGAAACTGAGAGTATTATTCTCGATAGAAATAATATCATTCGAAATCCTGGTTTACATTCGGTGCAAAATTCATTGCGAAATTCTGCTTGAATTCTTTCTGGGATAAATTCGACCAACGAACCAATTTGCCTAATACAGAGATCGTAAAAAAATGCGAACGTTTGGCAACGTTGCTCACGAGTTCAGAGCATGTAAATATCCAATATATTACCTGTCAATGACGAGATAATATATGTTTCGTGGCGACTACGCGAAGAGACGGTCGCGCCTTCTCCGCAAACCAATCCTGTAATCACGGCATAGACGACGTCACAAGCACGACTGATATTGTACAAATATCTAGAGAAATTAGGTAGTCGTTTTATATTGTGATACAGATTCGTGTATTTACGTAAGCAGAGGTGAATGAGCGAGTACGAGCTGCAGTGAATTTTCTGGGCGATATGATGGACAACTCGAGATCTACCGGGCAGTTTTATCGAGTCATTCGTGTTCGGGGGCCCAAAATTCTATTTCCGGCGTACGTCGTTCGTACACCGGAAGGTAATCGGCACAAGATTTGTAAAGTTAAAGGAATAACATTAAATTATAAGAACTCTCGAATTATAAATTTTAATGGTATTAGGAAATTAATAATGGATAATGAAAAAGAAAGGCGCGATAAAGAAGAAGAAGAAGAAACGGGAGAGGCAGTAATAAATTTGAATTTTAGTGCAATCCGACCGTATTTCACGAAATCGTAACACGAAACGAAACAAACATGACACCGGTATTGGTAAAACGCAAATTTATTACTAATCGCTGTTCTCTTTCGTATGGAAAGAATTCCGGTTTCAGGAGAAAATAACGACTTCTTCTTTTTCTTTCTCTCACTTATATTTTAAGCTCATGAGTTTTCCGTCTATTTGCATAGTATTTAAGTATTATGTAAGAAAAAACTTGAATTTAAGTTTTTTGTAAATAATAAAATATAAGTATCTCTCTTTTGCAAAAAAAATAATTTTATTAGAATTTTATTGAATGATTTAAAAATGTAAAAATGTAAATATTGTTTCGGAATAATTGAATTTTTTGAGTTAGCAAAAATATAGTCAACATAAAAAATTAAAATTATATATTTCCTTCCTATTTTTTAAAAAAAGTATCGAATAAAAAATATTTTGTACTTGAAGAAAACAAGAAAGGTGATTTATTATAAAATTCTAACCAGCCTTTCCGATTTTTCTACGAAAGCTTTTCCCTCGCTGTGGCATCACGGTAGCGACATCAGAGTAAATTTCGGCGATGCCATGCGCTCATTTAACGATAAAAATATACGCAGATCGCGAGCCTTTTTGACGCGAACATAAGCTTGTGCGCATCGCACCGCGGCGAAATCAGCTTTTCACCCCGCCGCGGTGGTCTTTGTTGACAAACTCACGCGGAGATACGCTGAGCGCGAGCGCTCGTCCGCCGCGTGGGGGCCTCCGTCACGATGATCAGCTTATCCCCTCCTAAAATTATTTCGTTTCACGTATTCTAGAAATCAAACGACGTTTTTTTCTTTTTGCTTTTGAAGTCATGCACGGAGATCGATCATTCATTTCGTAAAATGGACGTGCGCTGGAAACATCCTTGGACATCGATCGTATCCGAGCCGATCGGTTGCAGAAAAATGATCGATTGTGAAGGTTTTTCTCCAGCATTTATCTCTCATGTCCGACGCTTTAAGAGAGTTTTGTTTTATTATGCGGAATGACAAGAAGTCTATCGTCAATTACAATATGACACACGTGTAAAAGAATTCGAAGAACAGCGTTGGGGATGCAACAATAACTAAAACGACGAAGAAGAATATAATTGAATTTCGCGAAGGATTATCCTCTTTCTCTGAAATTAGTGATAATCGACGATCTTGAGAGAATCGTTGTGCGATCGTGGATCTTTTTACCAAAGGCAGTCATCACAAGAATTTCAGTGTTATTTTTATCTTGCAGAATCTATTCCATTAGGGACGTGGCCAGTTTGATATATCACTTAACGCGAATTACGTTTTCAAAAATCCATGCGATCGCACTCAAATTCGTCATTTAGCGCGTCAAGTCTATCCCGACGATCCGAAATTCTTAGAAGAGGTATATTACGACGCCACATTGAGACGGGTATTTGTTGCTCGATCTGAAACAATCAATCTCGGACGAGTATCGATTTCGAATGTATATTTTTCCCGAAGATACGATTCATTACGTCTACGTGCCGTGTAGATCATTTTCCAGCGGATTCATATAAAAGTTGAGAACGGGTAATCGTAGTCAGTCGTAGATTTTTTTCTCGCGATGAAGATGAGTGACAAGAAATCGCACAGAGCGACGAAAATCGCCACATATTCGATTGGTAAGAGAAACGCCTGTCTCCTCGCAGCGCTCTATCATTTGAACAAAATTCAATGCACAACCTTCTTGCGCAACGCTGACGAAAAACTAATTCGTTGTATCTATGAATGTGTTTTTAATACACTCAAAAATAATGTCTCGTTCGAACGGTGTGAAAAAAATCAGTTAACGAAATACAAAAAGGCTCTGCGTCGCGTCGTTGCAAAACATGGAAGGGTAAAGGAAAGCTGTTGGTGAGGTGGATTTTTACTTTATATTGGGTCTATATTATCGACCTTATTATCATTAATTATTGAAGAAAACGAAATAGTAGAGTAATGTGGTCTCTCCATAATATAAATAAAATTTATTTACATTATGGAGAGGGCTAAAAAAATGATTTTAATTTCGATAGAAAATCTGGAGAGAATGCATCATCAGTTACGTCAAAATCCGACATCATTCGTTGACGGAGAGTCAAAAGAAATAACAGTATCGCAAAATTCGGATAACATCGAATACTAATAATACAGCGCAAACTCCGGAAACTCATCTAACACGACTCAATGCAGAGATGAGTATTCTTAATTCCAGCTGGCTGCGTGACGAAAGTGAGAGGTAGAAAATGTACAGAAAGGCATTATGGCAATACCTACGATTTATCCAAGAAACGCGAAGACAGAAAGACGTACGTAATGAAAATGCAGAAGACAACTACACGAGACTGCTACATGAGAGCCTCCGCTGATAACGAGACGTCGAACGATGGCGTTTTTGACGATCTTACGCAAACATCCGATATACCACCATCACATTTCATTAATAACACAGATATATTATTACGAAAAATTTCGAAATTTTGAGCGAGCATAATCATACGATGAAAAGTATCGAGGAAATATTGGAAAGCGTACTGAAATCTTATCGTAAGCATGCACACTTACTGATAAAACATTTAGTTCGAAAAGCTGTGCCTGATAGAATTAGTTGGAACGAGCATGGAATCATGACTATAGATAATAACGTCGTTAAAGATTTGAATATCCATGAATATCCACTTAATAAACGATGCAATGCACGAGAGAAAAACTACGAAAGCAGCGAGTAGAAATCAATTTGCACAATTACTCCGTGTGCTGAACATATCTTCTGCACTGGTGAGAAATAAAAAATTATTGTTCATGCATGGTGTTGCTGTCAACAATGTAAAACTTCGATCTCGCGCGAGTTCCATGCCTTTTATATCGAAAGCGCGAGTTCCACATCGATTGTATCGAGAGCACGAGGAAGGAGAAAAATGTAAAAATTACGAACAAAAAATGGACGAAGAAAGTTTGTTAATTCTTTCTCATACATGAAACAGATACCCTCGTATCTTTAACGTAAACGAGAAAAAAATTACTCGCTTGGAAAAACCTAGGATAACGAAGACATTTGAAAAACTATACTACGATCCGTCGCATTATGCGAGCTATTCGGCGGTGGATCTAACTCGTGCCGTTAAACCGAATTTCTGGCGGGGAGAAGTCGTACGTTGGCTCGAATCACAAGACGCGTACCATACACGTTGCACCGACCATTGCGCTGAAAATTTCTACGATTGCATTACAACGTAACAAATATTGACGATGTGGGAAGCAGATTTGATCGAACTCCGAAATTTTTTAAAAAATTACAATGACGGTTATTCCTATCTGTTAGTGTTTATCGATGTACTAAGTAAATACATCTGAGTAGAACCGTTACATGACAAAATGAGTAACTGCGTGATAAAAGCTTTCCATCGCGTACTATCGAAAAGCGAAGGATGAGTATCCGTATACTTGCAAACGGACAAGGGTAAAGAATTTGTCGCACAATCAATGCAGAAATTTCTTGAAGAAAACAACATTTTCAGGTAACGCGCAATCCGAACATTAAAGCCGCCATCGTCGAGCGCTTCAACAGAACACTAAAAGAGCGAATGTGGCGTTTCTTCACGTATAAAAACTCGCGACGCTACATCGATGTTCTTCAGGATATTGTACATGCTTATAATCACTCGTCCACGAGAATGCAACCAACAGCAATAATGAAAGAAAATAGCTCGGCGTTGGAAAAATGAAACGTTAAAAAAACCTGTGCGAGAGGTTAAATATCGCGTCGGAGATCTCGTCCGTATCAGTAGAGTATGGTAAAAGGCGTCTTAGAGAAAGGCTAAGTGGAGTGAGGAGATATTTCAAATTTACCGTGTTCTCGATTGACGAAATTCTCACGTATACGAACTGCGAGATTTAGCAGACGAAGTCATAGAAGGTATTTTTTATGAGCAAGAACTAATTCGAATTGAGAAAAACTTAGAGGAAGAACAATTTATCGTCGATCGTGTGATAAAGAGTAGGGGATGAGGAGCTAATAAACAAGTGCTGGCTGGTGCGGTTACTCCAGTAAATTTGATACTTGGATTCCAGCTTTAATTTCTCTTCGCGATGGAGGAGGAACAATTTTTCCTGGTACTTCCAAGTAACAGCAGTATGAGTCATTTTCCGGATAATACAACATCGTTATCACGGAATTACTTCACTCTATAGTGTTACATGGGCAATGAGAGGTTGCGAAAAGCGAGATTCAATTTCTCTGTAGCTTTTTACACGTACGTCATAACGAAAATGTGATCAGATTCGTCGATGTTAAACCCGATGAGGAGAATGGTGCGTTTATGGCAAAAGAAGTTACATTTCCAAATAGTTTACAACGATATCCATGAGTTTATTGATGCGATTAATACCGCGTGTAAAATTGCCGAATCATTTTTATTTCGAATAGCAAAAAGCGTCTGGCGGTGACAAAGTCTTGATAAGTATTAACTGCGATGAGAAATACAAAATGCTACATCATATAAACTTTTTCGATAATTTTCTACGAATACTCGATTTCGCATCAGCAATTTTCAGTAAATACCAATTTTATTCCAATCTCACGATACGTAAACCTAATTCAAATGAAGAGAAAATTTTTCTTACTTACGGATTTAAGGAGACGGGAAAACGACTTGCAGACGGTTATTGGAGTAGCGAGCCCTGTAGTTTGTGACGCGGTATCCCCGATAAAATGTTCGTTTATTGCGATATTTGTGAGCCATATATAACAGGCGATGTACGTCCTCTTCTCAGGATAGTTCCGGTCGAGATACGCATCATAATTACGCATCATATTTGATACAAATTTAATGAATCATTTCTCATTTCCAAATTATATTCCAATGCGACGAACGAATTTCACGATCAAAATAGATATAAGAAATCATCTTGGAAAAAAAATTCCATTTGAATTCGGAACGCTGACAATGACGCTGCACTTTAAACGTAAGCAATAACTTTCTTTCTTCCGTGTACGCAAGTGTGACGTTAGTCTTTAGTTAGGAACTAACGATGGAATATGAAGAGTATTTTGATGCGCGGGACACCGGTAGCAGAAGTGAAATTCCGTGTTTTTCGACGGCTCGCTCTACCAACGGAATCGGAAGTTTTCTCGGCGGGTTATTTAGAAAAATACTATCCTATCTAAATAAAGATACACGTGCTGTCGGGAGAGAAGCTTTACGTGCGGGAATTAACGTAATAGAAGATGTCGAAAATAATAAACGTTAAAGGAAGCGATCAAAAGTCGGCTCGCGGAATCGCGAAGTAATCTGAAGAGAAAAGAAAAAATAAATTCCCCAATGAAAGGATCGGGATATAAAATATCTATGAAATCCGCATTTCAGTTTCCACCCGGTGATCGAGATGGACGTATTGTGCATCGTAAACAACGTCAGATAATCAAAAGAAAATCATCAAGAAGTATCAGGGAAGAAGAACAAAAAAGTAACGAAGAAGAAAAAGAAAATTCGTGCTACAGAAAGAAAGAAAAAATCATCCGCTAAGAAACATCGAGTCAAGAAACACGACGTATCCGACATATTCTCTTAATTGAGATAAGAATTCGTGACTGAAGAAAAAGCATGTCTTTTCTTCATATCCGTTCGAGCGAGTATATAAAAAGCGAACGCGATCTCTTCTCTCTATCTCCTATGCAAATCAGCATTGAGAGTTCGCAATGGATTTATTACAAACCCGTAACTTCGCTCGCGGATAGACTCGCTCATAAAATTCATCATACCCGGACATGTAGAACTATCTAGACCTCACTCACATCATTGAGCCTTCACATATGCGTAGAAAGCGAACGCGAAGATAGCACATCGGTCGCACCCGACGGCAGAGCAAAAGTAGGACCCGTAAATTATTTACTGCATTCCATGTTCAACCGACGTATATTTCAATCAAAAGTTCGTATCGCCATTAAACAACGCTTACGCGTACCGCGTGTACATCGAGGCGTTATTAAATTATGCTTCACCCGCAAAAACCTCCCATCTAACGATCTTCTTGCTTATAGGACGCGGATATCCGGTTACCTGGATGACATATTAGTCAAATCCAAATACAGCGCTCGAGAGGGGCGCGCAATACATTTAAGGAAATCGCGCTCTAGATCTCATTGGTCACTTTCACTGCGATGTTTTTAGTCAAGATAAATTTTTAATTAACGGAGTGGAAGTTAGAATGAGACTCGTACATTTGAAAGATTCATTTTATTTTATGGAGAGTAAAACAATATCGAAAATACGCATTCTTGATTCACTAATTTACTTGTAAGAAGAACAAAAATAAACCCGAATGTGCTACTCGCATACCCGCTAGAATGCTAAGTAAAACTACAGCCAAATATTCCCTTACGAGAGTCGAAGTTAAAATATTTAAGATATATGCAGGTATCGTGGGGGATTCGACAATGCAATACTCGGACAGCTGCCGAAACGAATAATAATCGGTTTTGTATTATGTTGATAATAAGGCGTTTAACAGCGATAGAAAATTGAACTTGTTTAATTTCAAAAATTATGGTATAAATTTCTTTTCGCTGTAGGCTTACGCCAATGGCATGCAAATTCCCAATAGTCCGATACAACTAAATTTTTCAAAAGACGAGCCATTCTACGTTGAAGTTTATCACACATTATTCTCAGGAACCGGTATTCACTTTCTGAACGAGGGTAATTCTATAAGTAGAGATGATTACACCTATAATAATTACACTCTTTTTGCTTTCGATCTTACTCCAGATCTATCCGCTAATTGCGCAGGACATTGGAATCTCATAAAACACGGAAGCTTACGATTCGAAGTGAGATTCGAAAAAGCTCTTTCCGTGACTATAATTAATTGTATCATCTATGCCGAATTTAATAACGTTTTAGAAATCGACTTCTCGCATCAAGTCATTGTTGATTTTTCCGGTTAGCCCTATAGCTTCTGCGAGAAAATTATTTTCCTCTTTACTACATATTTTTTTCTCATCTGATTGGAGATGACGAAAAAAGCTTTAGTCTTGTTTGCGACACCGACGCCAGCGTTTCGTGACGTAAAAACAGTAGCGCAATTCGAATATCATAATGGATATAGTCATCGACATACAAGATTTTCGCGATGTCGAAGAAAATTTTATTCCGAAAGAAGTCGCGGTTCTAGCGATTAATGTGACGATCACCGGACACTGGATTATGACGTCACCTTGTCCATTTGATGATTTACCCGAGAGAGTAAGACGAGAAAACAACTGGCTTGAAACCCGAAATTATTACGGAATCGAATGATTCGATGGAGACGTCAATCCAAAAAACTTTACGATATATCTACGTGACATTACACTACACACATACACGCTACATCTATATCAGAGGATGAGAGAAGACACGCTATCTGAGTAATTTACTCTCTAGAAACGTATATAATCTGGAGGGAATTTCTCCAGCTTACAAAATTCTACCAGATTTCGAAGGTGATGGACAACGCTGCACGCATCATGGATTTCGAACCAGTCGAATCACATTGCGTCTTACGCAACACTTACAAATTGAAACGCTGGTTAACTTATTATACGAAATAGCAGCAATTTAAGCAATTACGAGCCTTCCCTCAGAAAATTGGAGCGAGAGCGACAAGATAGACAGTGAGAATTTTTCAATTCAATTTAAAAATCAGAAACACAATGTCATTCGTAACATTGGAGGAAAAATATCGCGACAAAAAAGACGAACCAGAGTGAGGACAAACAAGTGACAGACGAGGAGAAAAAAGATCTTCCAAAATTCGACTCGCCGACTGATAGAAGTAAAGCTAACACTAGCACTCTCACAATCGAGCATTTTTGAAAGTTCTACATCGCACACGCCGGCAAAAGAAATACATTTTGAATGTACGCAAACATTTCCTTTCTCACGCTCTCCGACGACGAGAAATGAATTTGCTGGAAGTTTTAAACGCATTACATCATCTCAGTGTCCGACATGCGGGGATCTATCCTGCTGATTATGTAGACGAGGACTGCAGAGTATGTAGACGAGGTCGACTGCCATTGTCGCTAACACGGACGATCACAATCGATCTGGTAAATACTGGATCGCCTTGTACATCGATGAACATGGAACAGGGACGTATTTCGATAGCTATGGCTTGCTGCCCTTAGATTCAAGATTCCTCTTACGACTTCGATGAAACTCCACCATGTATCGCTGGAATACGACAATACTGCAAGGATGGAATACTTTCTCAAACTTGCGGACAATACCTGCTTAATATCTCCTGCTGTGTATTTCTACATTTTATGTGTAATAAAATCTATAATCTTCGCCAGTTTCTTAATCTGTTTACCTCTGATTGTAAGCGAAATGACCGATTAATCGTACAGTTATTTCATAAAATTTTTCTTCATTGTAAACATAAATTCTCGTGTTGTATGCCGTCAAACGTGTACTCTTTCAAAAAATAAAATAATTACTTTATGTAATATCCCTTTTAAATAAATGTTTTGAATTTATAAATATCGTCTGTTTCTTACTCCTACCTTTCCCACCCTCATTTTCTCCCATATTACAGATCTAGATAATGTACATTAAATATATAAAATAGAAAGAATTTTTTTAAAGTAATGTTCGAAGACGTCGCGCTAGTTGAATATGTTCGTTCCTGTTTTACCTCTCCCCATTCTTCCTAGCAAAAGCAAGACTCTCTCTAGACTCCCTAATTTTCGTATAAGGTCTCTCAAAATAAAAACGCCAACACATCGGAGACATTGTGCGCTAACAAAAAATGACCGTTAATAAAACCGCCCGCTATTTATGTCTAATGTTCGTACTCTATCCTCACGATAAAAAATGCTATAGACTCACTCATCATTTTTTCGAACTTTATCCTCCATTTTGTCAAAGGTCCTCTAGCACTTCCCTTCTCCAATCACCTCATGGCTAAGTGCGAGCCAATCAGATCTTTGGGCAAGTATAGGGCGAACCAATCAGAACACACCATTTAATTATCCTATTACCTCCACCTCTTCACTCCTCGACCAAGATTCAGAATACGCCCTTTTCCTGACTCTCCCGTCTAGGCCATGCCCATGGTGCCGAAAGAAGACATGGAGGGGATTTGTTTTGGTACCTCATAGCTGTCCACATACTACTCTCGTTATTTGTAACGCATTACTTTTTATTTATTACTTGTAACGAGTAACCTTATGCTTACTCATAATAAATAATCTTTTCAGTGAGTAAACGCGTAAAGAGTGATTTTTCTTAGCACAAAATTAGTATAATTAGTGTAATTCGTTGCAATCATAGAAAACTGCAACATCGTTATCAAGTTTTATAAATGACTGTTTTATAAATCT
Organism: Atta cephalotes; assembly: GCF_000143395.1. Classification (NCBI taxonomy): domain Eukaryota; kingdom Metazoa; phylum Arthropoda; class Insecta; order Hymenoptera; family Formicidae; genus Atta; species Atta cephalotes. The sequence continues at coordinate 701,425 of NW_012130124.1, read as the reverse complement.
TATAAACAGTATATGAATTAATAAATTTAGTACATTTTTTAGTACATTTTTTCCAAAGAATCGAAGAATATGCATTTTTAGCATTTCTATCCTTTTTCAAAAGAGTGAATTTGTACTGATATCACGTACTTTTTGTAGTGTTTTATATTTCCTTATAAATTTATTTTTTAATTTAGTAACATTTTTTCTCGCTTAACATTTGTAGCGCTTTCTTACTTTTTTCAAAGAGATAAAATTTTTATGCTAATATTTTGCCTTTTTAGTTTAACGTTTTTTTTTAAATAAAAAAAATATAAATTAATTACTTTAGTACATTTTTTTACGAAGATTATAATAACTGTAATGTCAGCGTTGAAAAGTCATTCGATCGTTACTTACAACGAGTTAAAATAATCACTCGATACTGAAAAAAGTAACTCATTATTCGTAATCGCATCACTTTTTATTCGTTACTCACTACAAATAATATTTTTAATAAATAAATGCGTATTGATAAAATGTTACTCTTCAAAGTAATTTTTCCAAGTTTAGCATAAAATTAGTGTAGTCAGTAATCGTTACGATCATAAAAAACTCATCGTCACTTATCAAGTCACTTTTATAACTGGAGACGTTGGTAGCGTCTCGGCTAAGCTACGCGCAGTGACACTGCCGTGGCTACTTTACACGAGCCGACGAATTGCGCCAGATCGAGATTATCGGATTTCAATAAAGACTGAACCGAGTTCTAAGTGTTCAAGTTCTAAGTGTGCTCAATCGATTGCGACCGCTCGGAATTTATAATGAAAGTATTTTTATTTTTTTTCTACATGTTCTACGAGCGGAGATATTATGACGCAAAAAACGAATTTTAAGAAACTTTTAAGTCGTCGTCGTCGTCATCGCAGCTACTTAATAGGGGAAATGTCCTTTTGAAATTTTTGGCGCAAGAGGCAAATGTGGCGCTGATGCATGGTCACATAACACATATCTGTGACTGATGATGAACTAGTGTACACTTTGGAATTGAAGTGAAATAATTTAGGTTAGGAAATCCATCATCACATCGATGGCATAGATAGAGGAACTCGTAAGTGAGGCTAAAATAAATATTTTCTGCTTCTGTAATTACACAAATTCTTTGTTGTAAAACACACATTTTCTGCTTAAGAATACAAATTATTTCCTGTATATTAATAATTTTTTCTTTTCGTATTTGCTTAAATGTGAAATAAGAATTTTTATTCAACTTTTAATATCTTCAAACGATTAGAGGAATTTCTATTTGTACATGAAGGATTAAAAGAACAAGAATATAATTTTCGAGAACAAGTTTGACTTGAATGTTCTTCAAGATATGTTACAACAAGAAATTAAAAATGTTCCGATGGAAGAGGAAGATAGTGTCAAAAAATATGAAGAACAAAAGAAAATTATATAACACGAGTGCGATTGCAATTGGCTAAAAAGAATAGAATTATTGCATCTTTAACGAGATAATTGAACGATGTTCCAGGACGCTCTGAATTGACACAATATCAATGACGTTTCATGGAAATTTATAATCAAGGTGAACTAGATTATTTATTTACAGACATAAGAACAATTCTTATAATTTAAAAATATCTATTTCGCAAAATTTGGATTAAAGAAGCATATTACAGTTTCAGCTAAGCACAAAGAAACTTAACAATACTATACATTATACAATATCTTCGATGATACAAAATTATATATAACTAAGGAATCGTTGTTGATTCGTAGTCTTAACATATATGTAACTTAATATTTTGTGACAAAACTATGACATTAATAAGTGATAAGGAACAGTTCCTGAAACAATTTGAAATTGTTGCAGGAATGAAGTGCAACAAAGCGATGATAATATGAAAAAACAAATTTTCTTTTACTTCCATCATATTCAATGACAAATTCTGCAGAGTCACAAAATAATTTTAAATAATGAAATAATTTTTTATTTAGGAAAAACGTTGTACCGACGAAAAAGGAAGGCGAGGTACACTTAATCAACAACTCGTCATTCTCGTAGAGCAGCAACGCAAATATGTTACGGCAGTTAGACAGCTTACTATTGAATGTCGCAAAAATGAAGCATTATTGGCTCAACTTGTGACGTTATTTTGTAAATTTCTCTTCGTAAATAGAAACTAGAAAAATTTACTCGTGATATGAAATTATGATAAACTACTTTTATATTTTATCTAATAAAAATTTAGCTGTTTTTTCCTTTCGCTATGTACGCAATGAATATATTGTGAAAATTAAAAACACAAATGGAATTGTTTCTTATTATTTGTACAAACTTACCTTTTTAAAAAAGGGTAAAAAAGCGTTAAGCATACGTGCTTTTCGCTGAAGAATCATTTGGGTTTCATTAACGCTAATTATTTAATTGGCCGTGGAACTAAATAATTGTGTTTGCTGTTTAGTAGAATAATAGGGAAAAACGAACTTTTCCCACACCTATAATAGTTTTAATTTTTCTTCGAAGATATTCCTATTGAAAGTCTTCTTAATTCAACCTAAGTAATGATAATTTTAATTCTCTGTCAAAAATTATTACTCTTCGAAAAAAATTAATGTATCAAATGAAAAATTAAAACCCAGACTGCTACAATCTTAATTAATCAAATTAAATTCTATCAAATTAAAAAGTAAAACACAAATCATATTGTCTATTGTTATTTACTTAACTCTAATGATATGTATCATTCGTATAAAAATAGAATTTAACTTGGCGTCACAGTTAAATTCCATGTAATTCAGATACCAAATTATATAAATAATATTAACTTTAATGCTATGTACCATTCCTTTAAAAAATTTGATATAAGAACTAGCACAAAATTAAATCCCATTTTTAAACCATGCCAAATTAAATAAATAATGAATCTAATATTAATTAATCTAATATTGTATATCATTTGTATAAAAGAATTGATATCAACAATTGCCAAATTAAATTCTACTATCAAAATCAAAAGTGAAACCCAAGTGATATTATCTTTATTATTATTTATTTAACTCAAATGATACTATTTTTAATTTTTATGAGATGAAACCTAAGTATACGTATATCTTATTGAAGGATTTCTTTCTATTCCAATCTAAATGGTTTAAATTTCTCTTAAATGAAATTATTATATCACAATTCATTCAAAGACACATTTTCTCTTCCAACTAAAGTAGTGGTTATTTAATTCTCCTTCAAAATATTATACAAAACATTATCACAAAATTGTGTTACCTTGCTCAATTTAAGTGTTATCACAAAAAATTAAAGAGTTAACCATATAAAACAAAAAAAATTAATAGAAAAATTAAAATAGAAAAATTAAATAGAAAAATTAAATAGAAAAATTTTTCATGTAAGAACACTTGATAACAACCAATTACTCAAATCTTTCTTGCAATGACTACACGCATGATCTAATAATAATGAATTTCCTATTAAATAGATTAAATAATAATGAATTTCCTATTAAATAGATTTCACTCTAAGAATAAAAAATTCATGGTAGGACCAACCACATACGCTTATTAGTTTAACAGAAAACCCAGCTATTTCATATAGGAGTCTACGCTATATTAAATGACTTTACACTATATTTTATAAGAATCGAATTTAAATTCATGATAAAAAACTTTTTATTCGTGAATATATCCAAATATATAACTTACATAAAAACGTATAAACACACGTATAAGTATGGGTAAATATTTTGTTTAGGAGAGCCCCTCCGATGACCTTGACCTTGACTTTTAAAATTTTTTTTATCGGTGGGAAAATGCCTTATGTATCCTGTCGGCTTCGGAGGAGAGCCTGGAGTATGCGGACACCCGCTATGCTCACATCCGCTAAAACCCTATCGGGTATTTTACTCTGATTTTAACTGGGACACCTCCGGGAACGCATGTAGCATTCTTCCGGAGGTGCTCCGAGTCCATCGACCTTAATTCGGACCTAACTTGCTCGGAGTCTCTTTAATGGAGAAATCCGGGCATATGCTGGGCACAGTCTGCTCTAATGGGTAAGGAAAGGAATATCAGCCCCTCTCACCCTGCCATCACATATAACGTGTTGAGGGGGGCGGAATAGGGATTCCCAGGTTCCGTCAGGAGTTCCCACCCTCTCTTCCCAGAGTTCGGCAGAGGAAGGAATGGATCAGTCATCCGATCCTCCTCGCCAGCCCCAGGGAACCTCTCGGGATCTTTCCCAATGAGGCAGAGAAGGAATCCAGGAACAAGTCCCCTGCCTCAAAGTCCATCTAACCGGGCTGAATCAGGGGAAGGTTGAGAGGCAGCAAGCTGTCTCCGCTCTCCCCTTTCGCTCTCCCCCTGTTACCGTCATCTGGCCGAAGCCAGTTTTGGCGGTGTGTACCTTACGGTTTTTTGGGGGTGACGGATCATAACCCTCGGTCTGTCGTTGCTACCGCTGGAAGCGGTTGCCGTCAGCAACTCCCTTATTGGGGGTCTTCCGCTGCTCTCCTCTTTCTCTTTTCAGCACGAGATCTAGTTCTCGTGATTGGACGCCTTCCCTATTTTGCGACTGTGGTCGCTTTCACATTCTTCCCCTGCTGGGATCAGAACGGCGCAACAGGGGACGGAGGGGGTCTCCACAAGTTATGATCCTCACCTCCGCCCCCTCGAATTTGACATATGTTATTAAATTCATGACCTTGTGTGACCTCCAACAAGTTTTAGCTGTCGCTCGTTATTCATTAAAAAGTTATTAATAAAAAAAATTCGAAAAATAACGTTTTATTTCTGCTATGTATAGGTGATTTAAAATAATCTTTTGTCCTTAAAGAGACATATTCTTGACTATATTTCTAAGACAATTTTTTTTTTGGCAAAAATTTGTCCGAAACTTAGTTATTTTTAAATCATAAATAAGAAATAGTTGGCGTATCACAAGTCAAATATTAGGTGTACAACTTTGCTTCCGCCGTTTTTTTTCCGAAATTCGAGGTTTTATTGTAAAAAACTGGTTATACATTTTGATTCAAAGTATTGTCCATCGCTGGCCACTACTTTCTCCCATCTTTCGGGTAGCGTACGAATCCCGCGTCGAAAAAACTGGTCATCTTTTGAGGCTATCCACGAATCGATCCAATTTTTTTACTTCTTCATAAGACCGGAAGTGCACGGTCAGCCAAGCCGTGTGCCATTGATCGAAACAAGTGATAGTCAGAGGGAGCAACGTCTGGAGAATACGGATGGGGTAGGACTTCCCATTTCAATGTTTCCAAGTATGACCACTTTCGCAATATGGGGTCGAGCATTGTTATGCTGCAAAATCACTTTATCGTGTCTCTTGTTGTATTGCGGCCGTTTGTCTTTCAATGCTCGGCTCAAACGCATCAATTGCGTTCGATACCGATTGCCTATGATTGTTTCGGTTTTAACAGTTCATAATATACTACGCCGAGCTGGTCCCACCAAATACAGAGCATGACCTTGGACGTCAAAATCATCGTTCTTGAAGCGTTGAAACCACTCACGACACGTTCTTTCACTAATAGCGGCCTCACCATAAGTATTTGAGAGCATTCGATGAGCCTCAGCTGCAGATTTCTTCATATTGAAGCAAAAAACCTCCCGTAAATGACGAGAATTTGGCTCATAAACTGACATTTTCAATCGAGAATAACTTTATGATGCAGACACAAATCGACTAATGTTTTTATGGGACTAATGTTTCTTATGTTGACAGATGTCCAAGTTTATTGTATGACGTCTATGATCTATTTATTTCGACCACTTACTGCTAAAGCCATCTATAGGAAAACGGCGGAATCAAAGTTGTACACCTAATAATATAACCAAGTTATGAAACTATTACATTGTTTCGTTATTTATGTTATAATAAACGAATAATTAAGTAATTGCATTATTGAGTGTTATAAAACAATTGTTTCATTAATATTGTGTAGATATTATATGAATTTCGCGCAGGGTTCTAATCTCTTCCGTCGCATGGCGCTCGCGCTGCTTATACAGATCGGCTCGCCCGCCTTGTAATTTATATTCTCTTCTCGTTTGATGCAATACCATGCAATACAACGTGTTGTATATATATATATATATATATGTATATATATATATATATATATATATATATATAGTATATATACAATAAAAAGGTGAGAACATCGAAGGTAATCCTTTTTCTTTTTCACATTGTGATGACCAAACGATAGAATTAAATATAGAAAATATTTACACATTTAATTTTTATAATTTTTGTTCACTTATAATTTATCCGAGATAATTAAATTCATGACACTTCCACAAATTCTCGATGAGCTTATAATTGTTCTTTTAGTTACACATGCTGTACAGCCTTAGAACATATATTACTGGAAAAGGAATTTCCTATACTGGCTCGTATATCGACGTATCGAAGCCAATCTGTGCGAGATAGATAGAGAGGTCTCTTTGACTGCAATGCGCATGCGTCAGTATTGTCGTCTGTTATCATCTGTGTGAATTGTATCGTTGTGTTAGTGTTTCTTACACATTGATGTTGTTAGTTTACGAATGTACGAACGAAATGAAATAGAAAAAAACGCGTCCTGCGCGGACAACAGATTGAGTGGAGGTGAGTGCGCATTGCAAAGATTTTTCTGTCTCACATAGATGTTGACCTTATGGTCAGCGATTTATTCTTCTTCCAGTAATATATGTTCTAAGTGTATAGCATGTTTTATATAACTATAATTTTTATTTTTCATGTTCCATATACATTTTATATTATGCGATTTCGATTTTACAAATTCAAATATGTTATCAACATTGATAATGACTCGTGCTAAATCAAAGCGTTTACAATAGTTATGTAGTTTATATAATGTTTGTAATACTTGACTCATAGCTCCTTATAATGCTTTCAAATTTTAATCTTTAAGCCGCTTTTAACTATTGATTAATTTAAAACTTAAAAGAGATATTAAAATATAAATTTATTTTGATCTTTAGCTAATAAATAATTGTAACTAAAGGTTTAAACGTTATCAGTATACTTTATATTTTATTTTCACTGAAAAGGCATAGTAAAGATCGAAACATTTGACTTTATTTATGAAGGTACTTTTTAGATATTTTTAGTTTTTATTTAATTGTAATTAATCCTAAACCGGAGAGGAGTCTCAGAAATTTACAAACCATTTTTTGCAATATTTTTTGTGTTTTCATATTTTGTGCATAGCGTTAAGTTTTTTTAACTTGCTAAGCATAAGTTTTACTATCGAATAATTATCTTACTTTTGATAAGCTGATTAAATTCTGAAAATCAACTCTTCCGATTTTGAATAAATCATTTTCTGTTTGATTTTCTGTTTTGATTTTTGCATTTTTCGAAATTGAAATTTGCGTGCTGCATCACAATTTGTCTGAAAAATAATAACGGCCTTCAAGACCTGAATTGCCGAATTGATTATATAATAGATTCGCGATTAAGGATTAAGTTAAATCATTTTTTTTGTTATGAACGTTTAATTTGTTGTTATTGTTGTGATTGTTATGATCAATAGAACTATGAATGCTATTTTAACCCTCAGTACACATAAGGGGTTAGCGTTACCCCTTCCGATTTTCATAGTTCAGGCATTCGAACACGCTTTGAGCAATAATGTTGAAAAACTGGAGGGGAAAAAATTTAAGTTTTACTTCTACAATTCCCTTGTTCAGCGATCTTCTAATACGCTATTACATAATTGTATAAAGTACGTGTTGGGATTATCTTAATCTCTTGTGGGTACAACGTCAAAAAATCTGGACTTATTGCAAAGTTGAAATGTAAGTAGAAATGATTAATTGGATTATTTATGATTTTAATTATGAATACATCATAAAAAATAGTTTAAGTCAATTTTATATGTTCTTAACATAAAAGACTTATCTTCTTTTTCTTCGTTAATGGCTCCCGCGGTAAATATGGTAAATACTAAATATAATAGTAAATTGTTAATATTTATCATTAGAAGAACATTAAAATCACTTTTTTTATTTATTTCTATCAAAATTCAAAGATTTTTGGTTTATGATTAGTTTCCATAAAATTAAAAAATCACTCATTTTTACTTTGCATATTGTTTTTAGAACAAATCACAAAAACGCTTATAATCTTAAAGTTCAATTCATTAGCTGTTGATTCATCAGTAATAAAATCTTTTTTTTATTTATTTTTGACAAAAAGATAAGGTTTTGAAAAAGAGGTTTTGTTATTTTCACGTTTTTTTCCGATCCCTTATTGCAAAATATCTTTTGTGCTACGACATTTTAGACTTTCTAACTCAAAAATTCTTTTTTTTTAGTCTTCAAACGATAGATTAAAAAAAAATTGTTAAAATCGATGCATCACAATCTGAGATAAAAGCCAAAAAACATTGGGTTACAAATACCCGAATGTGTGTAGATACGGACCAGAGTTGTGTGTACTGTGGATTAAAGGTTTTGAATGATAGATATTTTATATTACAGAGCTGTCCAAGATCAGTGCTTTTGGCTTGAAATCGAAATGTGTGAGGTTCACACCTATTATACTACTATATACTATACTTATTATATATTATATACTAAAGAGTAGGAACGGTAATAGGTGTAAAGTAAGGACTTCATTGCTGTTTTATTATAGCATGCGACTCTCAGTCTCAGGGACGACACTTCTTTAAAATCGCTAAAAGTTTTTGATTTGTGTCTTTCACTATGTTTAAAAATACTTTGTTATTCATTTTTTTTATAGTTAAATATATTATGAATAATATTATCTTATAATATTAATAACAGAATACTTCTAAATGTAGTGAAAGACACAGGTCAATAACTTTTAACAATTTTAGCGTAATGTTGTCCATGAGATCGAGCATGGCGTTACGACAAAAGCAATGAAATGAGAACTAGGAATGGTAATTCTAACCGAAAAATACTACGAACAGCTCAGTTATATTATATATTATTGTATATTACATTATATTCATTATCCCCCCCCCCCCCCTCTACATATTATGTTCATTACCTAACTATAAAAAATAAATATTTTAATCAATATTTGTTTAATAGTAATTTTCATTTTATATGTAAAGTTTTATATTTTTTCTGTATTCTATTAGTGCAACGTTTTTCGGTATTTCAAGTAAAAGTGGTTATGTATACAGTGTCATGAATATACGATCCCACTCGTCCCGAGCAAGATTAAGAGCGGATTAAACTGAGTAGAAAAGTCCTCTACCATTTTGCAATGCTCTCACTCTTCATAAAAATGGAAGCGCTGCTCAGATAGGCCATGAGTTATCGATTGAAATAGAGCAATATTTAAGCAATAGAGGAGAATATGGCGGGTATGACAGAACATCCCAGTTAAGATTCTAATGTTTCCTTGACCGGTTTTACAACATGTGTTGCCGTTGTCGTGCTGGAAATCATTTTGTCATGTCTTTTCGTAATCTGGCCGTTTTTTCAACGTTCAGCTAAATTGTTGATGATAGCGTTCCCTAGTGATGGTTTTGTTGGAGTAACTCATAATACATTACACCCAGCTACACTCCCATACAGAGTATGAGCTTGGCGCCATGAATATTCGGTTTTGTTGTTGTTCGCCCAGCCTGCACCATGATTTTTTGCGCTTCGGATTATCGTAGCGTATCCATTTTTCATGTTACGATACGATGCAAAAAACTTTTTCTTCTGTATCTTCGAAGTAACAATTTATAGGTCATTTTGCGCCTTTCGACGTACCTCAGCTTCAACTTGTACGACATCTAATTTTCTTTCTTTTGTATCATTCCAATAGCTTTCAAATGTCTGGAAATCGTTGATCAATCAACATTTAGTGATTTTGCAAGCTCTTCTTGCGTTTAACTCGGGTCTCGATCGAGTAAAGCTTCCAGTTCCTCATCTTCAAACTTTTTCGGTTGGCTTGGACATTCTTCAAGGTGTCAAAATTATCTTTTTTATAATGTCGAAACAGTACTCATATATTGAAATCGATGGAGTATAATCACCATAAGCTTCTGACAGCATTCGTTGACTTTCAACAGCATTTTTTTTCAAATGGAAGCAAAAAAGCAAAGCTTTCCGCAAATTATGTTTTGTTGATACAAAATTCGACAAAATTCGATATTTAATGTTCAAAAAACCAATGTTGTTTACACTTCGGCAAAAACACACATACTGAAAACTAAAGTCACATGATGGTGCTTTGAACATGAAGGTAGCAACAATATGGCCCGATGCGATAGTATTAGTTACGCCATTTTTTTAAAATTCTTTAAAATTAATGCACACTCCCAATAACATCGCCATATATTTATGTTTAGATTAAAAATTCTTAAAATGTCTTAAAAGTGTATCAATTGATATTTTTTTAATTTATATTTTTTAAAAATTGATAAAGAAAAACCTTTTTTAATGCCTTTACTCTGTTTTATCTCCTTAAGGATAAATGCAATAAAATAATTTCGTATTGTCTATGAATAGTTTTTAATATGTCTTTTTAACCATTCAGCAGTAAAATATACGAAAATATACAGAAGAACGAGATATCAGAGAAATGGGAGGACACGGGAGCGAGATATTCTTCGAGAATAAAGGCGAACTGCAAGCTAGCATTATACATTTTTCATATGAAAAACCGACTGGAGAGAGAAATCTTCGTCTTTTTTTTTTCTTTTATTTCTTTATTATCCTAGTTCCATTCTTTTGAAATTTCATTTCGAGTTAAAGTATTCTCTTTTATTTGGAACTTTAAATTGAGAGCTAATAATAATGTTGACAAATTTTACTGATGATACTTCTGTGCTATATCGTAAGTTGTCTATCCGAACCTTTATTAAAATTTAGATCTTCAATTACATAAATTTATCTTATAAATTTGTATACTGTAATATTCAAGACTTTATGTAAAATAAAAGTAAAAAATAACATAAGTAATTTCTAGCAAGATATAACATATAGCAAGATATATCGATGTGTATATTCGCGCATATGCGGTCATCATATACACATTGAAAAAGATGAAGAAAGAAAGGTAGAGATGAAACGAAATGAAATAAAATGAACGTATTTTCGCGAATAAATATTTACACGAAAGAGGAATAAAAAGAGCGAAAATATGCTTTCTATTTGATTTGTAACTGTATTTTTTTTTCCGATTCAATAATCTTTTTCTATTCATCCCTCGTCCTTGTTTTCATCACTAGCATTCAGCAACTACCCAATCACTTATACTTACTTTCGACTAGTTCTTCCTTCTTTTGCACTTTCTCTTGCAGATCTGCGCCCGCGCTTGTGAAAGACTGAAAAAGAGAAACAATTCTGCAGGCACAGATTACAGGCATATGTATATGCATTGAATTTATATTTTAGAACTCTTAAACAAGTTTAAAATGAGACATTTAAAATCGACACTTTTTTATTTGCTAGGAAATACGGTATTTTACTGTCATCATCATACAGTTCATCATACACATCTTCTTACAGTTACAGTTTGTTCTTATCTCGATTTTCGCTTCAATCTATTTTAATTTTTCACATATTTCATTCATATTAGATTGTTTCTATTTATACTAGATTGTTTTTTGCTATTTTTATTTCTATCATCGAGATTTAGTCTATTCTCTTCGCGTTTTGCAGCCACGTTAATTATTATTATATGTATATTATAGGCTGTTTAGTAATATTGTGAGTAATATTATAACAAGCCGTAAGAAATTGATCAATCGATTATTTTCCTCATATTTAGTTGATTTCTTACAACTTACAAACAACATTATATTATTTTTATTGTAAATGAATTTGTTTCTTATCTAAATCATCAAAAGAGTCCAATCTAATAGGGAGTCTAATCTAATAATACTCTTATAAAAATTCAGTATTAATATTGGTTGATTAATCACTTATTTTTTAGTATTAAAATACTGTTAATATTACTTTTAATATTCAAAACAAGTATTAATGGCAAGTACTAATATTAAATTAAATAAAAAAAATATTTAATCTAATCTATCTCAACAATATGCGAAATACTTCAGTGTTATTTATAATATTTCAGATAAGAGAAAAATTTTTCTGAAATGTTAATGATACTGATCACAATTGATCCTGGTGAAGTAAACAAACTTTACAGACGATATGGAGAATGTTAATATACGTATACTTGAAAAGTTTAGATTTCATTAATTCTGTGTACATTGATCAAATCTATCTATCAAAAGTTTATCTAATAATAATTCATATAAAAGAGATAATAGTAACTCTCGAGAATGTCAGAAAATAAAAAAAATAGAAGGCTAATGAGAGGTTTTTTTCGCGGTAATTCGTGCGATAAAGAAATTTATTGCAAGATTTTGATAGATCAGGCTTACTTTCGAGCCATTTTCAATATATCTGACTATTACAATCTAGATTCTATCTGGATTGGCTAGACGAGAGAGCGACTAATCATTCCTTCTCCACTCATTTTGACAAGGTTGGCAAATTCAGTGGCAACGAATGGAAAATGAATTCCGCACAGCCATGAACAATTATAATTAATAATTACAAATTAAAAAAATTCTGCAATATATTCCATATTTCGAATTAAGAACGTGATGTATGACAACGCGATTGAATATAATAATAGTACGTAATAATATACATTTCATATTTCGATGTATATATATCATGATGAAAAATGTAAGACATTAAACTTTATATAATGACAAATTGCTAGATGAGAAGAAATTACGAATCTTTTCTTAGATTGCATATTATATCGCTCGCGAAAATTACATTTTACTAAATCTGTAATTAAATAGACGATATCAATTAATAGAACTGAAACTGTACCTTGCATCGATCTTATTAATTTTATGATTCTGATAAGTATGTTAATGAAAAATGTATCTTAACATTAGTTTTGATACATTAAGTTTGAAAAATCTGGGTTTAAATGTAAGAATTAATTCAATCAGCATACACACACAAAATATTTAAAAAACATTTTTTTAATGTTTATTTAATATTTTTTATATTAAATAAATATTTAAAGACATTTTAAAAATATTTTTTTAATATGTATACTGGTTGGGAAGTGATACCATTGTCTAATACATTTTGTAATACGAATATGAATAGATATATCTGATGTATTTTTCAAAAGAAATTTGACGATAACAGGGCAATAGAAGTCAAATAATCGTTGTGCAAATAATATACAGATATAACAAAATTTTATTAAATTAACACGCTTACATGTTTTGATTCATTTTTGAGTCCTCTTCAGAGAAATTACCTTTATAAATAATAAAAAATAAATACAATATATACGTAATAACTATCTTGACATAGTGAGCTCCCTCGACTACACTAAAAAAAATCTCTATACAAGAATTAAACATAGATGAATGAAAAGAAAATTAAAATGAAAAGAAAAAAAATTTTGAATTTATCAGAGATAAAATTTAGAAATAATTAATAAATTTAAATCACAATAAAAGTAAGGAAGCTTCCCACGAACGGAATACACTATATTGCAAAAATTAAACACAAATTATCATTATCAAAAATTCTTCACTAATTCTTGATTTGTTTGGCCAGTCAATGTCAGATTAAATGTATTGCTTTTAAAAGTTAGTTAAAATTTCTTAATTTAAAAACTCTAAAGTTAACTCTTTATTTAATTAAAAAAAAAGAAATTATATAACAACCAAGATAGAAAGATATAGTTTCTAAGCAAGAAAAGAATGACACTGACTGACTGGAACTAAACCAAGTCGACATTTATTATAGTCTGTCAATAATCGGAAAATAAGCCTTGGGAAGTCTTCACAAATACTGTTCAGAATCATGTTCTGGATAACGTTTGTCAAGATCAAAGTCATTGGAGGTTGTACCTATTATTTTCATTTTTGTACTACTTTTGTACTAAAAATTCATTTTAATAAGTAAAAATGAAAATTAAAGGTACAATCTCCAGCGACTTGACAAATATTATTCAGGACGTGATCCTGAAAAACATTCAAGAGATTTCAGCCGTCGATCGGTTATGATTGCGTAATGCTGATGCCAGCGGTATTATAATTTTCAAACCATATAACTTGAAAAGCACTTGTGATGAATGAAAAATAATTTTATTAAATGTTTTGGAAAGCTCTTGACACCAGCTATTAAATTCTGGTATCAAAAATAGAATAGTCTATTTTAAAAAACTGTTTAAAAAATCGATTTGATTTTGATCTGACTTTGGCGACGCCACTTAAAGTCAAGCGATTGTGCTCAGTAGATATATCATTTTAAACCCTACAATTTTTGTCTAAAACATTTTTCTCAAAGATGCTTTGCTTTCGAGATATTCGACCGTCCAGACTTTTGATACATTTTTATATATGTACTGAGTTTTTTAATCAGAGATTGCAAAATGTCTGGAAAAATAAGCATTGAAAAAATGTTCCAAATAAACCCTCCCTATTTTTGAGAGAGCAATTCTATCTTTTCTCACATTCTATTCTCACAAAAGTTAGCTGCCTCCCGCTTCGGGGGTGGGGATAACTTCGAAATTTTTAATGGGAATTTTTTGTTGCAGATTCTATATCCAAAAACACGTCGATTTTATTTAAACCTTCTTTTTCGATTCCTGATAACGCGTTGTTAATTCTGAATAAAACTAAGGATAAAAAATTATCATAAACATCTACGATAATTCGAAAAACATGTTTCAGACAAAAGTTGTTTTCTGCAACGTAGCAACATTGTGCAATAAAACATGGAGATTTGAAGAAGATGAAGGTTATCAATTTTCGCCAAATGCAGCGTCCATCTACCAGGAATCGAAAAAAAAGGTTTAGACAAAATTGACGTGTTTTTGGACGTGGAATCTGAATCTGCAATAAAAAGTAGGCATTCCCATTTAAAATTTCAAATCTTCAGTCCCAGATCCCTAAAGGGGATCAAGAGGCGGCTAACTTTCGCAGGACATAATTGCTCTCTCAAAAATATTGAGAATTTATTTGGAACATTTTTTCATACAATACTTATTTTTCCAGATATTTTGTAGTCTTTGATTAAAAAATTCACCCGATATATACAGAGTGTCCTATTTTAAATAATGCATTAAAATTTTTCGAAAACTATGATAGATACAGAAAAATGTTTCAAAAGTTGTTGATTCAGAAGCGGACATAAGAAGATATCATTGATTTGAGCTTGGGATCACCAAAGTCAGATCAAGGTTGATTTATTTTATGCAAAACCATATTTTTGATGGTAGAATCTAATAGCTGGTATCAAGAGCTTTTCAAAACATTATAAAAAAATATTTTTTTCATTAAGTACTTTTTAAGTTTTACTGTAACTTTCAAGCATTGTAACTCAAAAAATATTGAAAAATAACTTTATTACAGCGTTTTGAAAAGCTCTTAAAATCAGCTATTAGATTCTACCATCAAAAATAGAGTGTTCTATTAGAAAAGGACAATGTGATTTTATCCAGACCTTGGCGACGCCACGCAATGTCAAATCAATGATGCCTTCTTATGTCCCCCTCTGAAGCATATAACTTTTCTTTGAAACATTTTTCCGTGTCTACCATAGTTTTCGAGAAATCTTAATGCATTGTTTAAAATGGAACATCCTATATATATGTATGTATATCAGGTGTATAAGATTAAATCTGCTGTTTGCTTATAGGTGGCATTAGTGAGCGTACAAAGCTACCATGGGCACACAACACACTTTTTTTTATGTGTTTGACATCTGTCAACATTAATCAGAATTCATACAACAACATACATTTTTTCATTTGTAATCATTTCATTCTAGTTTTTTGCTAAAAAAAAAAGCATATGAGAGAAGCTTTGCTTTTCTGTTTCAATTTGAAGAAATCGGCTGCCGAATCGCATCGAATGCTTGTGGAGGCCTATGGCGACAATGCTTTATCGGAAACAACGTGCAGAGATTGGTTTCGCCGGTTCAATGACGACAATTTTGACCTGAGTGACAAAAAGCGTGAAAATCGGCCCAGGAAGGTTGAGGACTGTCAATTGCAAGGTCTTTTGGACGAGGACAATACCTAATCGCAAAAAATGCTTGCCGAGCAATTGGGTATTTCTCAAGCCATTTCCATGTGGCTACATGCCATGGGGAAGGTTCAAAAGATCGGAAAATGAGTGCCGCATGAACTGAATGATAGGCGGATGGAGCGATGCCAAATTCTGCTTGCCAGACAAAAAAGAAAGTCGTTCTTGCATCGGATTGTGACGATGAAAAGTGGATCTATTTTTCAGAATCCTAAACGCAAGAAATCTTGGGTTGAAACCATCAACATCTTTCTCAAGACCAAATCGCTTCGGACGGAAGATGATGCTGTGCGTTTGGTGGGATCAGAAGGGTGTCATCTACTACGAGCTGTTAAAACCTGTGAAACTGTTAATGCTCACCGCTACCATCAACAACTGATCAAATTGCACCGTGCTCTGCATGAAAAAAGGCATTATCGGAAAAGACATGACAAGCTGATTTTCCTCCACGGCATCGCACACGTCAACAACTTAGTCCAAAACTACTTGGAGACACTCAACTGGGAAATGCTACCCATCCCGCTTATTCACCAGACCTAGCACCTTCTGACTATCACCTGTTTTCGTCGATGGGCCACGCGCTCGCTGAGCGGCACTTCGATTCTTACGAAGACATCCGAAAATGGCTTGATGAGTGGTTTACCACGAAAGATGAGGAATTTTTTGGCGTGGTACACACAAATTGCCCGAAAGATGGGAAAAATGTATAGTTAGCGAGAGCAAGTACTTTGAATAAATTTGTTTTTACTTCCTAGGAAAAAAATGTGTTTTTCTGACTAAAAAACAGCGGATTTAAGCTTATATATCACATATATAT
>NW_012130124.1:681011-684001 GCF_000143395.1 Atta cephalotes | reverse complement strand
ATATATATATATATATATATATATATATATATATATATATATTGGGTTGTTCAAAAAGTCATTTTGTTTTTTCCAATAGATGGCGTTGTCCACGTTTATTTGTATGGGAGCGTGACATGAATGTCAAATGTTTACGCACGTTTTGTTTGACACTCAACCTAAAAACCAAAAAAAAAGTTGATGCGATTCGGTCGAGTTTTGTGCTTGCAATTGTGATTCGAACATGAAGAATTTTGAAGAACATATTCGCCACATTCTGTTTTATTACTTCAAAAAAGGGAAGAAAGCAACTGAAGCAAGGGAAAAGTTGCATCGAGTTTACGGCAGAAATGTCGTCAAAAAATGACCAAAACCAGAACTGGTTTGCCCGATTCCGTGATGATTTTTCAGTCAAAGACGTTCATCGTTCTAGTAGGCCTTCCAAGATTGATAATGAAAACATTGGTGCAAGCAAATAAGCATTCAACGGTTCGAGAACTTGCTACCGCTTTAAAAGTATGCTTTGGAAGTGTCCATGACCATTTGAAATCGCTAGATTTCGTAAAGAAGCTCGATGTTTGGGTACCGCATGAGTTGAAAGAAATTCATCTGACAAATCGCGTCTGCGATCAACTCATCAAACGCGAAGAAAACAATTCGTTCTTGAAGCGTATGATCACGAGCGACGAAAAATGAATTGTTTGACAACAATGTCAGCTGAAAAAGAAGTTGGAGTAGGCGAGGTAAAGCACCGGAAAGGTAAGCAAAGGCGGAGATCCACCAAAAGAAGGTAATGCTATCAATGTGGTGAGATTGGAAGGGACCAGTCTTCTATGAACTCCTTCCAAAGAACAAAACGATTAATTCCGATGTCTACTGTGAGCAGCTGCAGAAATTAAGTGATGCCATCGCACAGAAACGTTCCGAGCTAATCAATTGTAAGGGTGTGTTTCATCACGATGCGAGACCACACACAAGTTTGGTCACTCGGCAAAAATTGTTGCAACATGATTGGGATGTGTTACCATATCCACCGTATAGCCCAGATCTTGCACCATTAGACTTTCATCTCTTTCGCTCCTTGCAAAACTCCTTGAATGGTAAAACGTTTGTTTCTGAAGACCTCATCAAACAGCATCTAGACAAGATTTTTCTCGCAGAGAAGGATGGGAAGTTTTATGAACATGGTATTATGAAGTTGCCCGGGAAATGGCAGAAGGTCCTCGAACAAAACGGCCAATATATCATTGATTAATGTTCATTACGTATATTAAATAAACACACCTGAAAATCAAATGAAAAAAACGCAATGACTTTTTGAACAACCCATATATATATATATTTGTATATCTTCCTGCTAGTGTATTCTTATAGTATTTCATGATTCAACTTGTGTTAAGTGTAAACACACCATTAATTTTGAAATCTATCATCATTTACTAGAAACAAAATAAGTTTCTTTATAAAGCATTTAAACGACCTATTTGATTATTTTTGGAAAGTTTCCTAAGCTTCCTTAAATAAATAAGCCATGCATTTTTCCATGAATGTATGGACTTTGAAAATGACAACTGTATAGGTTTTAAAGATGTTCATTCAGAGCCATGTCTATACTCCCTCCTTTTGTTACGCATATAATTAATTGTCTCGAAAAATGTACATTTATTATTAAAAGATATTTAATATGTTGCATTATTTATATATGATTTATAGATAATTCGGAATGAATAATGAATCAGTAATAATGATATTTTGTACTCATATATAAGTTTTAAATTTAATACCACATTATATACAAGCAGTTACAATTAACAATTAACATTGTAAATTTGTAAAGTTGTGTAAAAGTCTGCAGTAATGGTGTAATTTTGACAGCAAAATAAAATATTTCGTCATATGTGAAGCATAATTTAATCATACCTAAAATAGAACATTTTTAAAAATCAAAATATTTCTAAGTTCTATCCTGAACTTTTATTTGCATTCACTCTTTATTGCACATTGATTATTTATTTCTTAAAATTTTACATGATACGGTAGTATATTAACACTTGACATTATATAATCTATTTTTCTTTCCACAATATTAAAATTAATTCTAAATAATATATATGTCTAAAAATTATCTTAATTAATGATAATTTTTATTTATTTAGAAAATGAATAAAAATCACGATTAAATACAAATGAAGCATTGTAAAGATTAATTGATAAATATTAATTCGAGTAGTTCTTGTTAACATCAGAACTCTGCAACATATAAATAAAAGTGCAAATTTTTGTTGACATGATTAGTAAGGACTCAGTGATGAAATAACGCATAGGCAATTAAGATGCCTAAGGCGGCAAATTTGGGCAGAAGGGGGCAGAGGGGGCAGCAAATTTTTCAAAATATTCACATAGATGATATAAACTTTTTAATTTAATAATCTAACATTTTTGTACAAGTTATATGGGTATATTTTATCAGAAATGGTATTTTAAATATGCAGTTAAAAATATATTATATTTATATTACTTATTAAGGATTATTGAATGTTTTTACCAGCTGCATGCGGGGATATACATTTTTTATCCATTTTTCCTTTTATCAAATTTATAAATTAATGAAGTCACCTGGGGGCGGCTGGGAGGACGTTGGTGCTTTAGGGGTGGCAAAATGCTTAATCTGTCACTGTAAGGAGTAGTTGAGTGAGAGTTGTAAGAATCCAAGCGTTTACTTTCAAAGAGTCCAAGTCGAAGAGTTGGCAAGCTGTCGCATACTGTTATCGATATTTTTCTGTCGCTCTCATTTCCTTTTTCTATTTTTTTATTAATTTCTTTCTTTGTTCATAAACACACGTTATTGCTGTTTGTTTCTAATGCAATCCAATAATTTTCTTTGCACGTAATACTTCATAATGCTCAAATCGCTAATAATTTTGTTTATTATTGTAATTATTGTTAGATATAAAAGCTATTATTAAAAAATTTGTTATATGAGTTTATAAAAAAGATTATATATATATATT
>NW_012130124.1:679858-680991 GCF_000143395.1 Atta cephalotes | reverse complement strand
TATATATATATATATGTGTGTGTGTGTGTGTGTGTGTGTGTGTGTGTGTGTGTGTGTGTGTGTGTGTGTGTGTGTGTGTGTGTGTGTGTGTGTGTGTGTGTGTGTGTGTGTTTACGAGGTGTATAAGCTTAGAATCGAAGTGCTGCTCAGCGAACGCGTGGCCCATCGACGAAAACAGGTGATAGTCAGAAGGTGCTAGGTCTGGTGAATAAGCGGGATGGGTAGCATTTCCCAGTTGAGTGTCTCCAAGTAGTTTTGGACTAAGTTGTTAACGTGTGCGATGGTGCGTTGTCGTGGAGGAAAATCAGCTTGTCATGTCTTTTCCGATAATACCTTTTTTCATGCAAAGCACGGTGCAATTTGATCAGTTGTTGGTGGTAGCGGTGAGCATTAACAGTTTCACAGGTTTAACAGCCCGTAGTAGATGACACCTTTCTGATCCCACCAAACGCACAGCATCGTCTTCCGTCCGAAGCGATTTGGTCTTGAGAAAGATGTTGATGGTTGGGCGGGATCAACCCAAGATTTCTTGCGTTTAGGATTCTGAAAATAGATCCACTTTTCATCGTCACAATCCGATGCAGGAACGATTTTCTTTTTTGTCTGGCAAGCAGAATTTGGCATGTGATTTGGCGTCGCTCCATCCGCCTATCATTCAGTTCATGCGGCACCCATTTTCCGATCTTTTGAACCTTCCCCATGGCATGTAGCCACATGGAAATGACTTGAGAAATACCCAATTGCTCGGCAAGCATTTTTTGCGATTAGGTATTGTCCTCGTCTAAAAGACCCTGCAATTGACAGTCCTCAACTTTCCTGGGCCGATTTTCACGCTTCTTGTCACTCAGGTCAAAATTGTCCTCATTTACCCGGCGAAACCAATCTCTGTAATCTTGTTTCCAATAAAGCAGTGTCGCCATAGGCCTCCACAAGCATTCGATACAATTCGGCAGCCGATTTCTTCAAATTGAAACAGTAAAGCAAAGCTTCCCGCATATGTTTTTTTTTAGCAAGAAACTACATGATAACGAAAGAAAAAGTGTATGTTGTTGTATGAAATTGCTGATGATGTGCACTGGTTAATGTTGACAGATATATATATATATATATATATATATATATATATATATATA
>NW_012130124.1:671107-676478 GCF_000143395.1 Atta cephalotes | reverse complement strand
GTGTGTGTGTGTGTGTGTGTGTGTGTGTGTGTGTGTGTGTGTGTGTGTGTGTGTGTGTGTGTGTGTGTGTATATAAATATATGTGCATACGCATATCAATATAGCAAAAATTTGAAATATTTTTGTACAAATTTTTTTTATTCTCCGTAATTTAATTTATATAATTTAACTTAATATTATTTATAATATAATATAATTTATTTATATATTTTTTTATATATATATTTATATATATTTATTTATATATTTATTTATAATATAATATAAATTTATGTAAATATTTTAAACATGATTTTCTTGTAAAATATATTCACACAAAACGTAAAATACATTATAAAAGATATGTATAGAGAGTGACGAATTCTTTCCTCCTTCTAAAATTTATATTATATATCATAAATTATTATAAAATTTCTTTGGACAAGAAAAATAAATAAATTTAATTATAAATAAATATAAATTAAAAATAAGTATAAATTAAGAATAATTACGTATATTAATTATGTTATTTTGAATCGCGATAAGAATAAGTTATAGAAAATTTTCTAAAAATAGTCAACTTGAAATGATTCTGTATATTCCAGGCTGTAATTTGTTTAGTTAACTAAACCTTAAAGATTATTTTTCGATTTAATCTTTGATTTATTATTATTGACTTATGCCTAGCAAACACCAATTAACAAGAATATTATATCAATGTTATAATTTCTTATTCAATGATGTAACTGTTTACGTATACAATATTTCATGTCAATAGGTCACTTTATCGTTGAACACTATATTGGTTGTTCTTAAATTTATTTAAATTTGATTTAATCGGTTTATCCGAGATCAAGAAGTACAAAAATATGAAAAATGACTTTATTGTCCAAAAACTCAGGCAGTAAAGATTTCAAAACGAGTTCAAAACATTTGGAAATATAAAAAGGATATGATACGTTGGAAAAGAAGCGAGGAAAAAACATCAAGAAGAATAAAAGATCCAGGTCAGGGGTGGTGGCCGCTGCAACGGCAGTAAGGGGTAGCGAAGTGAGACGAAACGAGACGATATATGACGGTGGTCGCGTGCTGGTCGCGTGCCGGAGGCGGAGCCAAGCTCCATCGCTCCGTGTGCCACCCCCAACTCTACAACCTACGATCCTTTGCCCCGCCACTGTATTCTCTGTGCTCCCTCGTCGGTTATTGATTCCCCCGGGTAGCTATCCTCATGGGATAAAGTGAAACGAGTAGGACGCGGTGGCTAAAGATGAAGCGTACTCCGGAAAAGATACGGAAACAACGGTATAAGACATTTTGAAATTGCAATAACTAGTCACGGTGATTATTTTTTGAGTATCTTTTCTTCTTCTGTTTTTGTCCTTCTTCCTTTTATTTTTTCTTTCTTTGTAATACAAACATTTTTTGCATTATAATAAAGAAAAACGAGACTAAATTTCAATTTTGTATAATTTTGCAATTTTTAAGTATATTATAATTTTTTGTAGTTTTATTAGCTGTCAATTTCTATTTATACTACTCTCATCTATCCTTTGATAGAAATTTATTCGTTTTTAGGTGTCTTATATTGTATTAAAGAAGAAGTTTCTACATTTGCAAACGTGACTAATGATTTTATAGTATTGAATGCGAAATTTGTAAGAATCAAAGTTAACTACTGAAGGAAGCAATTCCATAAATTATTTATATTTATTTATGTTATCATATTGTTGTACATTTTTTAAATAGCCTAGGTTTTTCCTATCACTTTTAGACTAGGGTCAATAACGTTACAATTATAAATATAAAGAAATTTTTAAGAAAAAAACGGCACATATTAAATTTTTTTAAGTTAATAGAATACATATTGATTCACAATAAGTAAGAATTTAATGTCTATAACGGTCGAAGCTCTTAAATGTTTTAAATAATTTCTATGTGAATTTATATTAAATATGCAGTCATTTGAACTGCGTGTCGAATTGATTTTTCGGACTTTTAAATTACTTTAATATATACAATACATTAAATTAATATACATTAAATTAAATTAATAAGTAATTTAATAATTTGATGCTCAATCTGGCATCCTATTAGAAAGATGTTAACGTACTGAAAAGTTGTAAATAAATTTATTGCCAAAAATATTACCTCGGCCGAGAGTAGAACACGGAGAGTAGAACACTTGTATTCTGTACGAGCATTCTAAGTTTTTTAGACTACCGAAGTCTTATATTTAGTAATTCACATAGAAATTATTTAAACTATTATTTAAAACATCCAACTTCGATCGTTATAAGCATTAACCGTTATAGACATTAAATTCTTACTTGTTGTGTATTCACATATACAATATTTTTAATTCAACAATATTTAAGCATTACTTATTTAATAAAATCTTCTAATGAAAAAGAACGTTTTACATAAATATCCACTATAAATATTTTTAAAATAGAATTTTCAAGAAATCTTTTAATTCTTTCGTTACTCTTCTTTCATTACTTAGTCAACTTTTGAATAAATGAAGATATATTCCGAGAAAGAAATAAAGAGAAAATGGAAAAGATGCTTCTTTGAAAAAAATGAAGAAATAACGGTAAAGAATACTTTCAAGAATCGTGTGTTGATGGGTGCATAAAGAAAAAATAAAGTTGAAATAGGGTAAGCATTATAAGAGGAAAAATTTGAATCATGATTTCCTAACTTAAAAGTACAATGAAAGAAAATAGAAGGGCTCGAGGGAATAGACGCTGTTCAAAGTGCGCTAATTGCAATTAAAAAAAAAAAATCTCTTAATATTTATAGATTGAAAATTTATTAAAGAGACGGAAATACAATGATAATTGTTAAAATGAATGAATAACTCGTTTCAGTTAGTCTTCTAACCATCTTGAGATAATAGTAGACGCAAAAAAAAATTTACATACTTTGTGTTCCTATGCACACGAAAAATAATCGAAAGTTGCTACTTTATTTTTTGCAGTCTCCAGGGAAGTCAAACTAACTCTATCGAGAATATATTTTCCCATACCAGTTACAGGCTGGATGGAACTCACGATGTCAGTGCCTTTAATTACGAAATTGAATAAGTATTTTTATATGGGAAAATGGATGTGCAAAAAACTTACGTAACGGAAAAGTATAGTGTAAACTATTGATCCAATGTCTTGATAGGATGTCGACAATTAAAGATTTTTTGATCAAATTATAAAATACAAAAATTTACGGAATAATGTCGACCATACATCAAATAGTAAAATTTGAATTAAATAATTTAGTGAAGGTTCGCCGACCATTTAAAAGTCAAGTTTGATGTCAAAAATAAAAACTAACTTATAGTTAAAATAATTAAAATATACTTGATTTAGCAGTTCTGTGTCTGTTTTCAAATTAATATTATTGTTTTGTTGTTTTATATTTATTATCTCTGATATCAGTCTCTTATTGTAATTTTGCTCATTGTCTAATATTTTAACGTCTTCCCAACAGAAATCATGACTATGATGACAAGTAATCTGTAATTACAAAATGAGTTGTTATGTTTTTATTAATATGAGACTTTCTTAATATGAGAAATTCTCGTTTTCAATTATCTTCTGGTTTGTCCAACAGATCGCATCAGTCCTTACAAGAGATTTTATAGACAACATTCTTTTTACAATTCGCAGGTAGTGGATTTTTTTTGTGCTCTGATAATGTTACCTAACTTATTCATATTGTAAAAAGATATAACGGAAATCGTGTCTTTGATGATATTTTTAAATTGTTCGGACAATAGACCTTTATAAGGAATTATAAACCATGCTTTTAATTAATCGTTGTTAATATTATTATTGTTATTGTCGTTAAGATTAATGTCTTCATGTAAAAAGATCTTTTTATTAGCCAAGGTTTTTAGTCATTGTCAAAAAATAAATAAAATAAAAATAATATCTTTATATAGAAACATTAACATATCTTAACAACAATAATATTAACAACGATCAATTAAAAATATAGTTTACAATCCCTTATGTAGGTCAATTGCTCGAAAATTTAAAAATTGTCATCAGAGATATGGTTTTTTGTTATTTATATCCTTTTGCAGCATGAATAAGTTGGGTAATTATTTTTAACATTATTAGCACAAAAAGATTCACCTGTGAATTGTAGAAAGAATGTAATCTATAAAATTTCTTGTAAGGACTATGATGTGATCTGTCGAGAGACAATTGAAAATCGAGAGGCCTCTAAACATAGATCTCATATCAATAAAAACAAAACAACGCATTCCGTAATTACAGATCATAGATTGCATCATATGATTTTGGTTAGAAAGATATTAAAATATTAGACACTGAGAGCAAAATTACAATAAGGCTGATATCAGAGATGATCAATATAAAACAATAAAATAGTAGCATTAATTTAAAAACAGACATAGAACTGTTAAACCAAGTATATTTTAAATGTTTTAACTCTTAATTTGTTTTCGTTTTTGATATCAAACTTAATTTTTAAATGATTAGCGAACCTAAATAAAATAATTCTGAATAAAATAACGACCTAAATAAAATGATGATGAATTTAAATGATTACTAAATTGTTCATTTTAATATTTGACGATGTATGGTCGACACATTATTCTGTACTAAATATTTTATATTTTATAATTTGACTAAAAAAAATCTTTAATTGTTGACGCTTTTGCTATGAAGACATTGGAAGTAGTTTACATTACGTTGCTTGCAGTTTCTGTACGAGTAAATTCTTTGCACATCCATTTTCTCAAAAATACTTTATTTAATACTTAATTAAAGGCACACATCGTGAATTCCATCCAGCCTTGTAACTGGCATGGAAGAATATATTCTCGACAGACTCGAGGTTTAGTCTGGCTTTCCTGGAGCAAAAAATAAATTCATATGTTCATTTTTCGTGTGCATAGGAACACAAAGTAAATGGAACACAATGTAAATTTTTTTGTGTCTACTATTATCTTAAGATGATTAAAAGATTAACTTAAACGTACGAGTTATTCATTCGTTTTTAACAATTATTCTTCCATCTCTTTAATAAATTTTCAATCTGTAAAAATTGAGAGATTTTTTAAAATTATAATTAGCGTACTTTGAACAATGCCAATCCTCTCGAGCCCTTCTATTTTTTTTAATTATAAGAGGAAGTCTTTGACGTAGCGAAGATTGTAGTGGGCGATCAGGAAGAACTGCAATAAGCAAAAAGCCGAAAAATGTGAGAGATCAGTAAGCTATAAAAGGATGGAAATGTAAGGATATCTATAGATAAAAGGAATGAAACAGGGAGGAGAGAGAGAAAGAGAGAGAGAGAGAGAGAGAGAGAGAGAGAGAGAGAGAGAGAGAGAGAGAGAGAGAGAGAGAGAGAGAGAGAGAGAGAG
>NW_012130124.1:654395-667038 GCF_000143395.1 Atta cephalotes | reverse complement strand
GAGAGAGAGAGAGAGAAAGCGTTCATTTATTAAAGCGCCCTGAAATAATATTTCATCAGGTGCACGAAAGTGTGTTTGATTACAATTCTTATCCCTTCTTTACATAGTTAAGTTGTCAAAAAATTACGTAATAAAATAACAGAACTATCAACAAAAAATTAATTTAAGTAATAACTTTGAAACGATTAATAATAAAATGATAGTTAATATCATAAGAAAAAGAAGCACTATATATATATTACATGTGGGAAAAAGTTCGTAACATTTTTCCCGTTACATCTAACGAGAAAAACGCCACGAACTTTTTCCCACACCTAATATTTATATATATATATATAATACAAAAATGAGAATAGAATGCAAAAATAAAAAGGTAATAGGTACGATTTGTGCAAAATAAAAATAAAACAAAACATTCTAAAGATAACAAACAAAAAGAAAAATGGTAGGAGAGACCGAGGTCAGTAGAATAAGTGGAATAATCAAGATTACATTATAAACAAATCACGCGAGTCACGGATAAACGTGTCTGAACACGCAGCAGCGACTGCCGTAATATCTCAAGACGGGCGTGTCTGTCGTAGAAATTACGTTACAATTTTAAAAAGTCATACATGTAAGTAAATATTTTTATTTTTACTGTTTTTGTTTTACATCATATATGATTGTCTGAGATATTTGATTTCCATTTAGTAAATGTAATTCTTACTTTATTCAGTAAGAATTACATTTATTAAATGGAAATCAAATATCCAACAGATTTTTTTTATTTCTCTAATTTTGTTATCATATATTATTAATTAAAAAAAAATGAACGGCTGAGATTTGTAGGCTAACCATGGGACTATATATAATTAATTTAATAATGATTCTGATAGTACCTATTCTCAAATTTCTTAGAATGAAATTTCACTCCAAAAGAGTGAAAGTATTAGGTGTACAACTTTGCTTCCGCCGTTTTCCCATAGATGGCTTTAGCGGTAAGTGATCGAAATAAATAGATCATAGATGTCATACAATAAACTTGGGCATCTGTCAACATAACCCCATAGAAACATTAGTCGATTTGTGTCTGCATCATAAAGTTATTCTCGATTGAAAATGTCAGTTTACGAGCCAAACTCTTCATTTGCGGGAGGTTTTAATTTTTTGCTTCAATATGAAGAAATCTGCGGCTGAGGCTCATCGAATGCTCTCAAATACTTATGGTGAGGCCGCTATTAATGAAAGAACGTGTCGTGAGTGGTTGCAACGCTTCAAGAACGGTGATTTTGACGTCCAAGGTCATGCTCTATATTTGGTGGGACCAGCTCGGCGTAGTGTATTATGAACTGTTAAAACCGACTGAAACAATCACAGGCGATCGGTATCGAACGCAATTGATGCGTTTGAGCCGAGCATTGAAAGACAAACGGCCGCAATACAACGAGAGACACGATAAAGTGATTTTGCAGCATGACAATGCTCGACCCCATGTTGCGAAAGTGGTCAAGACATACTTGGAAACGTTGAAATGGGAAGTCTTATCCCACCCGCCGTATTCTACGTTGCTCCCTCTGACTATCACTTGTTTCGATCAATGGCACACGGCCTGGCTGATCAGCACTTCCGGTCTTATGAAGAAGTAAAAAATTGGATCGATTCGTAGATAGCCTCAAAAGATGACCAGTTTTTTCGACGCGGGATTCGTACGCTACCCGAAAGATAGGAGAAAGTAGTGGCCAGCGATGGACAATACTTCGAATCATAAATGTATAACCAGTTTTTTACAATAAAGCCTCGAATTTCGGAAAAAAAACGGCGGAAGCAAAGTTGTACACCTAATAGTTAATTTTGAAAAAGAGTGACATGTTATTTCACTTCTTGAAAAAGAATGGCAATATTTAATTCGTTTAAAAAAATTTATCTCAGTGATAAATGTTATTGTATAAGTTTAGTTCCCTCACATCCAATTTCGATCAAACTCATTGAAACTCACGTGTTTTTTTTATGAAATGAACGAGCAAAAGAAACCTCGCAAATCGAAATATTAATCGTTAAAGTTCGTTAACTTAGGAAATCATTCGCTACGCCCTGGTAAAAATAACAATTCTATATTTTAAATATGAAATTTGATTCGTAAATTCATTAATTTGAATTAGATTTCAGATTTGAATTACAAATTTCGTTCAATTCTTATAAAATCCGATAAAATACAGTAAGATTCATATCCGGTCAATCATGAAGTCATCGATATTATAAAATGGTGTAAACTAATAGAAAATACAAAACAATACAAATAGATAGAAATCCAATCATTCTCAATCATTCTTTAGCAACTTTTTTTATCAGTGCGATCTCACTCTATTCCATAAATAGCTGTATCTTCTTTGAGATTTCACTCAAAAGAATTTAGAGAGAATTTTTTTTTATTTTAAATGTATCTACAATACTTTTTGTAATTTTAATGAATTTTAATAATAAAAATATGCAATAATAGTTAAATCACATATATAAAACATTTTTCGTGCATGAATATGTATAAATAGATATAAACATATAAGGTAATTCGAAGGAAGATGCTAAAAGAGAAAATTTGTCACTTTATTTATAGTTTTTTTATAGAACGCGCGTTGGCCATACTGACTGTGCAAAAGCGTGTGGTAAACAGTTCCGCAATTATCGGAGAGATGATCATGTTCATGTCAAAGTCGATTGGTAAAAATTATATGAAATACGAAAAAGCAGATTATGAAACATGCTCTTTGAAATATAATATTTGATATGTTAACAGCTAAGGTGTATTTCAATGCTTATTATAAAATCAGGCAAATGATATACGGTTTTAATGTGCCATGTGGATGATATAGATTATAATTTGTAATATTCTTATATGTGTAAAATATTAGTCGCAATTGAATATTCTTCTTATATTTGGGGATAAGATGACAGTAAATACAAAACACAATTTTTCCTGCTTGAAATCATCATTAAAATGGTTTTATGAATTAAAATTTTGGATGCTTTATATAATTCGAAATATTTTAAGTAATGCTGTTTAAACAAATAAAAGTATGTCCAACTTACTTCCTAAATTATTCTCTTTCATATTGCGTTAATTTATATTTTATCATACCTTTATGTGTTCTTATAGGTTAAACCCTTGATTGTAGATTATAAATAAGTAAAATATGCAAGTTTATATTGCAGCGCATTATTTAATTATTTGTGATATCTTTTACATCACAAGGGGTGGCATCTTATCCATATATATAAATAAGAGGAAAATGTCACTTTTGCAAGGTATGATATAGTTTTTTCCAATAATATAATACATTATATATTAAATATTAAACATTAAATTTATAAATTTGTGTAAATAAAGAAACATTTGAAAGAAGGACTCTTTATATAAAAATAAATAACAACAAATAAAGGGCAAAATAAGAGTCAACAATCAAATAAAAGGATGTCTAGTTCCAAAATAAAACATATATTAGATATGGGAAAAAAGTTCGTGGCGTTTTTCCCATTAGATGGCATTAAAAAAACGCCACGAACTTTTTCCCACACCTAATATTTGATTAAAAAAAATTTTAACATCAAGTTCTCTAGATATAAAAACTTAGAAATAATAATAATATTACAAGTTTTAGCTAGGATTGAGCCATCTTCGGATATTAACTTATCGCAATGGTCGATACACAAATGAGTTAGTAAAATTACCCCCATATTTCTTACAAGTCTAAGCGAATCTTTATGTAGAAATCAACATTGTTTGCACACGATTGGACGAATATGTTCAATGTTTCTCAGAGCAAGACCTTTTTGATCTTATTTCGAGAAACATTGAATATATTCGACTGTGTCTAATCGTGTCTATGGAACTTGATGTTAAAATTTTCTAATCAAGCATATGTTTTATTTTGGAACTAGATGTTCTTTTATTTGATTGTTGACTCTTATTTTGTCCTTTGTTTATTGTTATTTATTTAAATAAAGAAAGGTCTCTAGAATATAAATAATATTTTCTTGTAATTAATTAACTTAATTCAATATCATTAAGAAGTTATTCAAGAATAAACGCTTAAGTGTGGCGTCTTCCCCCCAATCATATAATATTCTTATAATATCATAAATTATATATATTTATACAAATATTCATAAACATATATAATTGTGAAATATGAAATATGTTCATATATATTCATCATCTTTCTTTCTTTTGTAAAATTACTTTTAAGTGTAATAGAAGTAGTAATGTAGATAAAAACATTAAAAACATTAAAAACATTAAAAATAATTAAAAGGATAATTTTGAACATGTAGGCACATTCTAAATGCATAAACTTATCGTATTATGTTTGATATAACTATAATTCGGATAATCATTCGGATAACGAATTAGATAAATTGTTATTCATCTAATAACAAAGACATAAAAAAGTATAGGGCATATGAGAGTCAACATAATTAATTATAAATGCAAAAATTGTAATATGATATATAAAATGTATCAAAAAATTCTGTAAATAATACATTGTAAAATTGTACAATTGTATTTATGTAATGTGTTTTACAATGCATTATTTATAGAATTTTTATATACATTTTATTATATTACAGTTTTTGCATTTATAATTAATTACGTTACTCTTATATGCCCTATACTTCTTTGTATTGTCTTTTAAAAAATTAAGAGTCCTGTACTATTTGTTATTTAATCTAATAACAAAACATACATTCCTTATTTTATAATAAATATGTTTATATTAAAATACATTTTTATAAAAGTTATGTCAATGTAATTTTATTAATGTAATCAAAGATGTACATTAATCTCAAAATATACATTAATCTTAATTTTAATAATGTAAGTCAAATTACTCCATATCATTACTCCTAGTCATCTTACTTCGGTCTCGGGACTAGTTGAATCAGATGGAATACATTAGAAAAATGCATTTTTAAAAATTTTTTTTATATTATATAGTTATCAATTTTATATAGTTATCAATTTCCCCTTATTAAAATATTAGTAAATAATCAAATGTATGTAGTAACTGATGTAGAATTAATTTTTATATATAATATATATAATTATGTATAGGAAAGCACTTTTCGATGATCTTAACCGTGATATGGTCAAGGCCCCGAGGTCATGACCCCGAGTGACATTCAAAAAGTTTTAGCCAAAAATTGTCCTTTGTTAAAAAGTTATTAACAATC
Organism: Atta cephalotes; assembly: GCF_000143395.1. Classification (NCBI taxonomy): domain Eukaryota; kingdom Metazoa; phylum Arthropoda; class Insecta; order Hymenoptera; family Formicidae; genus Atta; species Atta cephalotes. The sequence continues at coordinate 661,830 of NW_012130124.1, read as the reverse complement.
AAAATTGCTAATTATTGTATAAAGAGCGCACTTTTGCATGCAAAGCGACTCTCACTCCCCCTTCCCACTGCTTAAAAGGCGCACGATTTCCATAATTGTATTGTTGCACAATGTTGGAGCTCACGTGTAACAGTACAATCATGGAAGTCGTGCGCTCCTTAAGCGGAGAGGAGGGGAATTTGATTTGCTTTATGTTGAAAGTCAAAATCTATGTAAGGGGCACCGAATGACTCGTCGCTCAATTGCTCGTCGCTGCGATTGACTTGCGATCTATAGATCCGGGTTCGATTCTATTCCTCATATATACGATTTTTCGCGTTCGCCGATCGGATTCGGCATTAAATATAGATCTCCTCGAGAGTTGATAAACTCTAAATAATAAGAATGCGAACTATTACCAAATGCATAAGTGAACCTGTACTCCGCAAAGAAGCTGTAAAGCTAAATTAATGTGCATGGTACTGTGATCCCTCAAAAATGGAGCCGAAAAACCGGGGAATATATTAAAAAATACTTGTGCAGAATATTTAATATTGTGTGGTATAGCAGAAACATGTTATTTAAAAAATTGTTTTTTCATATTAGGTGTACAACTTTGCTTCCGCCGTTTTCCTATAGATGGCTTTAGCGGTAAGTGGTGATCGAAATAAATAGATCATAGATGTACATACAATAAACTTGGGCATCTGTTAACATAACCCCATAGAAACATTAGTCGATTTGTGTCTGTATCATAGTTTTTACAGTATCAGTTTTTTACAATAAAGCCTCGAATTTCGGAAAAAAAACGGTGGAAGCAAAGTTGTACACCTAATAACTTTTTAACGCGCGAATGACTGCGAACTAAAACCTTTTGAAAGTCACTCAGGGTCATAATCTTGATTATATGTCAAGGTCAACGTTATCGAAGAATACTTCCTTATATTGCATAATTACTTCATTTTTCACTAAGTCTCTTAATTTTGTCTGTAAAAATTCGAAACTAAAAATGAGTCCATTAGTCCGATCTTCTCTACAACCAAATTAATTGGACACGTTTAGCACTGTATTAAATCTTCCTCAGTCTATATACAAAAAATAAGAAAGAGAAATCATAATAAGGTCCTTAATAATTAAACATTGGACAAACTTAATATGTTTATTAAAGTGCAAAAAGAAAGAGCTACTGAAATTACTACTGACGTACTACTAAAATCAAATCTAAAAACATTATAACATACAAAATTAATTATAATGAATGCAGGAATGAATTATCTTCGATAATTTTATATAATTTTATTTGTAATGTCAAATTTATTGTTTTCAATCAATGATATGACTTCATTTTTGACATAGTATCCTTTTTTCCAATTTTATTTAATTATTAAGAACCTTGTTATCATTTTTTTTTTTATTTTTCATATATGGACTGAAGAAAACTTATAGTCAAAAGAAGTACAATCAAAACATGCGAATGCCCAATTGAGAAGAAGAAGTGGGATCCGTCAGCTTATTCCCCAGTGGCTTAGGGGCGGCGGGTACAATGCTAGTGACCAAAAAAATCACCAACCCAAAGTGGATCGTCGCTCGGGCGACACTACTCCCCTTACGTCCCAAGCAATGCTTTCGCTGTCTGGGGATAAGGCATGTGAGGGCCGCAACAGCCCACAGATAGATAGATCTGGGTCATATCGTACGCGAGTGCAAGTGTACTGCCAACTGCCCTGAATGTGTAACGGTTAATAAGCCACCCCAGCACATCGGTATTGATGCTTGGCAGAAAAGGAGAAGAAGATAGCAGTCATGAGCGACCAACCCAGCGGACTGCCGATTGTTCCTCTTCTCCCACAAATAGCCTTGCGAGCCCCGATATCAAGTGTTGGAAGGGAAATCTCTCCCATCTAACCAGGAAATGCCTACTGAAGAGCATTCCCTCAAAAGACTTCCTATATGGAGATCGATAGAGGAGCGCTCTAAGCCATAACTAAAATGGCGACAGGGCTATTCCAAGCGAATCACTGCTCGGCGGGGAAGGACCTGTTCCTGCACTGCCTCGACGAGAGTGATTCAGAGTTTAGAGTTATCATCGACCGCTATCGCATCCTCGCGAATAATCTACGATGAGTGACGCAGAGAGGTAGCTATTATATGAAGATCGACATCCGGCTCTTCTCCCATCTCCCTGGTAGAGAGTAGGAAGTGCTTTGTGAAAGTTGAGTGAAGAACTATCTGAGTCTTGGCCTGCTACTTGAAATCAAGACTGTCCATCACGTGCTGGACGGACTCGGCTCGGTCATGGAGGAGTGCTCACCTTGCCTGATCCTTGTTGCAGGAGATTTTAATACTCTACGCAGGGTTTCCCCACACGAATAATAAGGGCCGGCCGAAAAGACGGACTTGGCTTTTGCCTGCTAAACAGGGATACCTTTGTTGGCAGTTGCGGGGAACCCATAGTAGTTTTGACTTGGATTTCCTTTGACATTGTCTGACTAAATGATGGATCGATTCCTGGCTAGCTGGACAGATTCCGAGCTATCCGACTACGCTTATCGCAATGCGGGTGATGGCGGTTATCGACTCGGAAACTACCGAGCTACGTAGGCAGGACAAGGATGTAGCTTCTCCGAAAACTTAACACGAACATCCAGACCTTTTGACCCTTAACTGGACAAAGAAGAACTAGACGAAATTGAGGATATAGAGAGGGAGGTAAAGCAGCTCTGGGAAGTTATGGTCAGCGTATGTAACGCATTCATGCCCCAGAATCACCCCGGGTCTCGTAGGTCGGAGATCGCTTACCTTAGAAGGTTGGCCGTGTGGGCTCGGCACCACTTTGCGCAGGCTAAACGGAGGCGTGAGGAAGAGTCTATTCTGATGATGGCACAAGAGTCTCTTCGAGCGGCACAAAGGACTCTGCGCATTGCCAGGGAGGCCAAGGCCTAGAGGAATTTGGTTCTCGAAGCCGGATGGAAACTGTGGGGCCGCTTTTATAAAATTGTATTACATAATACACGATCATGTCATACATAAAACGCGGATACTCCCGCTAATGAAGTGTCTCAAACGATTTTTTTTTACAGTGGAAGCACTCTTCTTCGCGAAGAAGGATGCTACGTATACGAGTCCGATAGCTGGAGCGAAGAACTGAGGGTTTCCGAGATTGAGATGGCGCGTGTGTTCCGGAGATTCAAGGGCAGACTCTTTGGGCTAGATAGAGTATATTGGCATCATCTTGGTCGCGGACGAGATGAGTAACCGCCTGAGGCAGTTGTTAGCCCGCTGCCTCAGTCACAGGAAGTTCTCCACAAAAAGGGCAAGCTTGTTCTCCTCCGCAAGGAGACATATTTATTTATAAAAGGATTTTCCGCAGACTCTTTTACATATAGATCAATATGCCTACTAGAAGACGCAGGCAAAATACTCGAGCGAGTGATTACTCATCGCGTCGTTTAGCATCTGTATTAAGAGGGCTTCGATCTTTCGCAGGATTCTGCGAGGGGCGCTGCAATGGTCGATACCATTCAGATAAGGCCCTTGCGAAGTCCATAATGCCGGAGGGGAGAGTGGTTGTGACGGTGTCACTTAACGCTTTTAATTAGAATCCGACCGAACTTTTACCAAAATTAACAGGTACAGGCTGAAATACCTAAGGTTCATTTTGGACAGTCAGTAGGAGTTCACGGAGCTCAGTTAAGTCATTCAAAGTGGCAAGATAGGCCGATGCTTTCGCCGACCTATTGCCCAATTTTTGCGGTCCGAGCGTTGCGTGCATATATGCACCATCCTAGCATTTCTATACAGAGCACCAATATGGGAGGCGCGTTCTGTAGTCCCCGACTACAGAAACTGCTGTTTGGGGCATAGGCGCCTCGCTGTACGTATATATAAAGGATACAGAACGGCATCGCACGCTACTGCCATAGTCTTGATCTCCCCCGCGGATCTGTTGGCATTTAGGCTCACCGAGAAGTATCGTGGGGTCCGAGCGGCCCGTATGCAGAAGAACACCCCACCCTGCGGGTTGTGAATACAATGAGGAAGACAGCGCGACTGCGGATCTTCGAAACCTGAAACAAACGCCTAGCAGATCTGTAGTACGCCGAAAACCGAACCATACTGGCTATTTGCCTCTGCTTGCTCCAGTGGGCAGACGAGGTGGGGGGGACAGAATAACACAGGTACTCACCGGACATGGTTGGGGGACTGGCTGTTTTGGGGAATACTTGTATCGTATAGGTAAAGAGGCGACTGCACAATGCTTTGCGCCACCAACTAGGATTCCACACCCTTGAAGTGTATCGTGCATGGAGCACAGGATCCTGATCGAGATGGTGGTAAAGGATCTTTCGCTCCCGGCTTTAGTCCGAGCAATGCTGGACAGCAAAGGATTCTGAATCGCCGTCTTCTTCTGTAAGAACGTTATGTTCCAGAAGGAGGAGACGGAGAGAGAGAGGAGGAGAAGGGGACAAAGAAAGAGTGGAAGCGAATGAAGCCCGAACATGGAAGAAAAGTGAAGCATCCCGAAAGGAAGCGTGGCAGATTCCGAATAACTCGGGTTCCTACGTCTGACGCGTGTGACGTCTTTCCTTCGATACGTTTCGGCGGCGGTAACAGCGGCCGCAGATCTGAGAAGAAGAAATCAGATCCTCCCTCATTTGACTCGCAGTTACGAGTGGGAAGACAAGGGAAGTGTCCCTTTTTGGATTCGGAAGTGACTCACATCTCCCCTATAGCGGAATGAAAAAATCTGGCGAGTGACAGTTCTGTCATTCGCCGGACGAGGGAGCGCAGGGAACTCGGCCTTCCCCTCTCACAACACAAAGCAGAAGCGAGACAAGAGAGTGGATGTCTCCTTTTCGCCTATTTAGGAATACTTGGTCCATCAACGCTTCGATGATTCTCTTGTTGCCGGGGGATAGGATTGATCCCAGTCGACAGGCATCCTGGAAAAAAGCTACACGCATGCCCAGGACGCCCCTGAAGCAGGCCAAGAACAGGCGGATGAGTTTTAGTGAGCTAGTTCCACATAACCCTTTGACCCTTCCCGAGAGTGATGGGTATGCGTTAAGCGTTTCCCTTTCATTACAAAGAAAATCGAAAGGTTTCCGATTAATTTATAGATAAAAAATTAGTTGAATTCTTAATATATGTTGTAATAAACTAGTTTATTTTTAAAGACCAATGAACGTTGCTCGTGTTCTTTGATTTTTCTAATTACTAATTTTTGCTTAGCAAACTCGAATTAGAAATTTTACATATTCAATGATAACTACACGAGATGTACAAAAGTTCGTGCACTTCATCAAAAATCCAAATTAAATTATTCTACAATGAGAATGTGATCACCCTTGATTCTCCCTTTGACAGAATATATTTAGTCCAACGTTTCTCCCATTTCTGAAAGCAGTGCTGTCTTCCTTTGTCAGTTCCTTTAGGAGCTTCGTCATTTCTCGATTTTTTATGATACAATAGCCACAAAATGTTCACCCCGCATGATATTTTTTACTTTAGGAACAGATAGAAGTCAGAGGGTGCTAGATCAAGTGAATAGCGAGAGTGAGCTATGATAGTGATATTTTTGGCCAAAAACTCGCGCATAACACCGAACACGGAATACGAAGGTGCATTGTCTTGATGCAGAATCCATGCATTCACCGCCCACAATTCGAGTCGTGTATGTCGCACATGTTCACGCAGACGTTTTAAGACTTCAACATAGAATTTTGCATTAACAGATTTATCTTCTGGAACATATTCATGATGAACAATTCTACGAATATTGAAAAAAACTATGAGCATCTTGATTTTTGAACGACTTTTGGGCGCTTTTTGATGCAAGGCAAACCATAGCTTTCATTCTTCACTGTCTTTTTGTTTCAGGATCATACTCGTAAATCAGAATTCGTCTCCAGTTATCACCCTTTTTTGAGAAAATTTGAATCTTGGGCATTTTCGATTCAGTCATTGCAGTCAACACTTAGTTTTTGCTTGTTAGTCAAAACTTTCGGAACTTTTTTTGCACACAGTTTCCGTATGTTTAAATCTTCTTTTAAAATTGTCTGAATACTACCATTACTTATTCCAAGTTTATCTGCAATCATTCTGGTAATTCGGTGATCTGCCTTCATCAAATCGTAAACATATTGAATATTCTCATCCACATGTAATGTTGAAGGGCGCCCCGCTTGTGCGTCGTTATCGACGCTTTTCCTTTCCTCCTTGAATCAGTCCACCCATTTATACACAATTCTATGCTTCATGGTAGAACACCATATACCATACACCATTTCTAATATTTCAAGCCTTTTCTGATTTTCAAGAGTTTTTGCCAAGTTTTACGAGAAATTTGATGTTGGTTCTTTGCTCGGTTAAAACGTCTCGTTCCATTCCGCCAACATAACCAAAAGTACATTAATAAAAACAGACACAAAAAGTAGAGATCTCACTCGACCGTGACCTAACTTTTACTAAGGACACGTAACGCTTCCTCCGAAATGTTGCACCACTGTACAAGCTTACAGCGTCACCACATCGGCAGAATAAAATTCAATGCACGAATTTTTTGTACACACCTCGTATAATGTGGACAAATTATTTATCATATATTTTAAGGCGTGTTATTATTAATACAAATATGAAAGTAAGGATAAAGTAACACAGTAACAAAATAATATTTAATATAACATGTATTTGTTGTAGGAGAGACCGAAGTCATTGGATTATAAGGATATTAGGTGTACAATTTTGCTTCCGAAATTCCAGGCTTTATTGTAAAAAACTGGTTATACATTTATGATTCAAAGTATTGTCCATCGCTGGCCACTACTTTCTCCCATCTTTCGGGTAGCATACGAATCCCGCGTCGAAAAAACTGGTCATCTTTTGAGGCTATTCACGAATCGATCCAATTTTTTACTTCATAAGACTGGAAGTGCTGGTCAGCCAGGCTGTATGCCATTGATCAAAACAAGTAATAGTCAGAGGGAGCAACGTCTGGCAGGTGGGGTAGGACTTCCCATTTCAATGTTTCCAAGTATGTCTTGACCACTTTCGCAACATGGGGTCGAGCATTGTCATGCTGCAAAATCACTTTATCGTATCTCTCGTTGTATTGCGGCCGTTTGTCTTTCAATGCTCGGCTCAAACGCATCAATTGCGTTCGATACTGATCGCCTGTGATTGTCGGTTTTAAAAGTTCATAATACACTACGCCGAGCTGGTCCCACCAAATACAGAGCATGACCTTGGAGCCGTGAATATTCGGTTTGGCCGTCGACGTGGAAGCATGACCGGGAACTCCCCATGATTTTCTGCGCTTGGGATTATCGTAATGAACCCATTTTTCGTTCCCAGTCACAATGCGATGCAGAAATCTCTTCCGTCTTTGTCTTTCAAGCAGCTGTTCACAAGCAAACAAACGCCGTTCAACATCTCTCGGCTTCAATTCGTACGGCAT
>NW_012130124.1:639923-653478 GCF_000143395.1 Atta cephalotes | reverse complement strand
TACACACACACACACATACACACACACACACACACACACACACACACACACACACACATAAATTTTTTCCTCCTCTCAAAATAAAAAATAAAAGTAAATTACTGAATGAATATACGAAATGAAACAAAATTTGATCATGTTCAATCAAGACGTGAAAACTATATATATAAATTCTATTAATATAATAATTACTTACATTTCTCTTATTAACTCATTATCGCCGATATTCAACTCAATTCTTAACTCATCAGGTTGTTCGATGGTTCCGCCAATTACCTGAAAGTTCAGCACACCTTCACTAAAATTAGCCGCCTTCTCCGCCAACGAACTACTTGCATGTTTATATATATCATCCATTCAATAAAATTATTGATGTTAGCATCTTTATTACAAAAACTAACACAGATCGATTGACTGACCGACAGTTCAATCAACAAATAGACTGATTGACCGCGGAGATTGTGCGAGATTTTATATAGTAAAATGTTTGTGGAATATGATGCCATTCCAAAAAATAAACAATGCCTTGATTAAAATTTACACCTCAGCCGAAAAGTACAATATATCACGCGAATTATCTCATGAATAAACTTATATGTTAGATTAATGTATCAGCAGGCAAAAATATAACGCTATGGTCAAAAGTTTATACCTCAGTCGAAAAAAAATATCACCCGTTCGAACGATTCCAGAAATAAACTTCAGCATTTATCAATTACAATTAGATTATCATTATTAGATTGTCATAATCAATATATCAGTGGCAAAAAGCCTCGAATAAAAGCATATGCCTCAGTTGAAAGTAGAGAAGACGTCGCGCTCAAAAGATTCCATCTCAGCATTTTTGTCGCTTGCAGCACTTCGCATTGAAGCGCAATTAAACGTATATCTATTGAATAGTTATCAGACTAATATTTAACAGCTATAAAAAGCTACCAGATTGATATTTAACAGAAATAAACAGTTATCAGACTGATATTTAACAGTTATCAAATTAATATCAGATCGTTATTGGTCCATTTCCAACTCCATCTGTTATAAATATATATATATATATATACATAATTATTTATTTACATGTCTATTGGTCAGGGTAGCAGAAATAAAAATATATTAGGTGTACAACTTTGCTTCCGCCGTTTTCCTATAGATGGCTTTAGCGGTAAGTGGTGGTCGAAATAAATAGATCATAGACGTCATACAATAAACTTGGGCTGTCAACATAACCCCATAGAAACATTACTCGATTTGTGTCTGCATCATAAAGTTATTCTCGATTAAAAATGTCAGTTTATGAGCCAAATTCTCACTTGCGGAAGGTTTTAATTTTTTGCTTCAATATGAAGAAATCTGCGGCTGAGGCTCATCGAATGCTCTCAAATACTTATGGTGAGGCCGCTATTAATGAAAGAACATGTGAGTGGTTTCAAAAACGGTGATTTAGACGTCGAAGACCGGCATAGCAGTGGAAGAGAGAAGGTTTTCGAAGATGCAGAATTGGAGGCATTACTTGAGCAAGACTCGTGTCAAAATCAAGAAGAATTAGCACGATCATTGGGAGTGACTCAACAAGCCATTTCAAAACGCCTCAAAGCCATGGGAATGATTCAGAAGCAAGGAAATTAGGTGCCGTACGAATTGAAGCCGAGAGATATTGAACGGCATTTGTTTGCTTGTGAACAGCTGCTTGAAAGGCAAAGACGGAAAGGATTTCTGCATCGCATTGTGACTGGGAACGAAAAATTCATTACGATAATCCCAAGCGCAGAAAATCATGGGGAGTTCCCGGCCATGCTTCCATGTCGACAGCCAAACCGAATATTCACGGCTCCAAGGTCATGCTCTGTATTTGGTGGAACTAGCTCGGCGTAGTGTATTATGAACTTTTAAAACCGACTGAAACAATCACAGGCGATCGGTATCGAACGCAATTGATGCGTTTGAGCATTGAAAGACAAACGGCCGCAATACAACGAGAGACACGATAAAGTGATTTTGCAGCATGACAATGCTCGACTCCATGTTGCGAAAGTGATCAAGACATACTTGGAAACATTGAAATGGGAAGTCCTATCCTACCCGCCAGACGTTGCTCCCTCTGACTATCACTTGGTTCGATCAATGGCACACGGCCTGGCTGACCAGCACTTCCGGTCTTATGAAGAAGTAAAAAATTGGATCGATTCGTGAATAGCCTCAAAAGATGACCAGTTTTTTCGACGCGGGATTCGTATGCTACCCGAAAGATAGGAGAAAGTAGTGGCCAGCGATGGACAATATTTTGAATCATAAATGTATAACCAATTTTTTACAATAAATCCTCGAATTACGGAAAAAAAAATGGCGGAAGCAAAGTTGTACACCTAATATTAATGTGACATAACATATGTTTTATTAAAAATCTTACAATTCTTCCTGACGTCGCGATCATCAGTTAAATATTTTTAATACATTTTGCATTGCACAATTCTTTGCATGTTTTCTACATCGTATAGTATTACAATCCAAATTAGTTAAAGACTCCATGACTTCGTAAATTGCATCCAATGTCTTGATGTACATGTGTATTCTCGCTCATTGTCCAGAAGCATGTTCCATAGTCACGTTCATTTCTCATGTCCCTTGATGTACATGATAGCATCATCTTCAAATACAACCGCCGTGATCAGGTTTCACCTCGCTGTACGGGACCATCCCATCACAATCCATGATGATAAATACTCCATTATGCGATAAAGCGTTTAATATGTATAATATTGTATGTATAATATGTAAATATATATATACAATATGTATATAATATTAATGATATGTTTAATATTTATATTTTTATAATAAATATAAGTTTTACAATATATTGTCTTTATGTATCCATGAATTGTGCGAATTGTCAAATTCCAACTATTTCACGTAAACCTCGTTCTCCCTCTTGCACAACACCTTTTGAACGAGATGTACATCGGGGATAACGACGCTATGGAATTCGTAGAATTCTCTAGCAATAGACTCTCCGCGAGAATCTTCCAGAAGATACGTTACTGCATTAGTTTGTTGCACTTTCATAATTTTAAACACCTCCGTGCTCCAATTCGGCATATAACTTTTATCAGACTTGAACCTTTATCAAACTTGAATTTGCGCGTACTAAATCACCCACTTTGAATTACGCAGGTGCTGCAATCTTTACGCGATTGTAAATCGTAGTTAAGAGTCTGTCGGCGATCGCGGGAGTAACATCGACGGGACGCATATCAATAATTCGATGCTTACTCGCTTTGTAATTTGATGCGGCAGAATGTCCATCCATTTGTAATTTCCACTGTACGTAAATTGTTTCCATATGTCGTTCTTCAACGTATGATTGAACCGTTCGACGACCGAGGCCTATGTTTCCTTAAGAATTTCTGCACGAGTATTCGAATTGTAAAATTCTTTTTCTCTGTCAATATGCAAATTTTTCGAACATCTTTCATCGTCTCGAATTATCTTTGCGATCGCCTTCGTCACTTCGTTCGCTCTTGGCTTTGAGCGATTCGGCTCATGCGTGCTTACATCAGTACATCGATAACGGTGAGAATGTAGTAGTAAGTTCTGTTAAATCGCGTATAAAGACGCATCTCGATCACGTCTGCCTGCCACAAGTCATCCGTGACATGTCTTCGCAGAAAATTTCTTTTCGCCGGAGCAATTCATCAACCAGCAGACATGCGAATAATTATTCGAAGCGATGCACATCATCTTTTCAAGTTCGTTTAACATAACCTGCATATTATTTTGTAAGGCTGCAATCTTCTTCTCGATTTCATTCAGACGATCTTTTAAATCTTGAATACTCTGCTGTACGTATCGTTTGTTTGCTATGTCAGCATCACCAGTAGCGCTACTCGTCGAATCTTGCGTGACTTTGCGTTAAAGTCGGCTGCGACTATGCAAAGAGCATTATAATGTACGTAATTTCTAAGCAATCCACGTCACTGATGGTGCGATTCGCTTCCTCCTCTAAGCGAGTCCAAACTTGTTGATCGGCATTGCGATATCAACTGAACAACATGTGTAAAATGAGGTTAATTTATCAGATCGGCTTCGTGGAGTTCTTCGATAATTAACAAAATCTTGTTATCGTAATTATTGTGACCCGCCTGGCGTGAGCAATCGCAGACGATTCACAATTTCGTTGGGATCCTAATGGATGTAGTCAATTTTGTTATCGTTTAGTGTCATCATACGCGGTAAATCCACTCTTTTGTTTATTCCAACTTTTTTTCCCGACATCAATAGCACTATTATGCTCTTATACTTGTATCCCTTACTATCATTACTTGATTACTCGGGCTATGACCGCGCTGGTGAGCATTTTTTTCGTCAATAGAACTTCTGTAGGTCTGTACGTCATCATCCGTACAGATATTTTCGTTGGGAAATTTCATGAAAATTAATTCGCACAAGCCCGGCGTTCCATCGTATCTTTTCCCATCTATAATTATATTGTCGTTTTTGTGCAAGGTGATACGTTTGTCACCAAGCATTGTTCCCTCGTCGCTGAAGTAAACTCCATACACATTATGTTGAAAGTTTTCTTACCGTTCAGGACCGTTTTCAAATATTTCTGTTTCAACGGACCATAGTATGCATGAAGCTTTTCTTGCTCCTCGGATGTTCAAAGCAGGTATCGAATAGTTATGATGAGTTCATCGGAAATTTCGAAAATGTCTTCGACAGTGGGAGCATAGTCATATGACAAATTGCGTGGTTATATTTCGTTCAAAATGGATGGTACGGTTTTAGATTGACTCAACATTGATTTCAGGCGTGGAAGCCTGTATAGGATTGTTATACAAAGCACTCAGTTGTTTCCTTTTGGGTTTTGGTTTCTCCAGAAAAGAATGTTTTAGTAATAAGATCCTTAGAGAATTCAACAGTGTTTTGAACAATCTGTTTCAGCAGGTTGACAATAGATTTGAAGTATCTTTCCAATGCGATATACATACTCTCCTATATTTTACTAGTTTCAGAAAGCGCGATACTTTTTGCGAATCGAATTCGTTTTTGCAATCTCTTTAACTATTTTTTCACGATCTTTGCTGTTGTCCATGTTAACGTATCGAGATCAACTGATCTGGTATTACAAAGTAATTAAATCTTTTTCTGTATCGCCCATCGATAAGCGCACTTCTTGTCGATCACTAGAAATCAATACTTTTGCTGTCAACATTTACGACATAAATCGCAGAAATCCTCATAGGACATATTGATATTCACGATCGTTGTACACGCATTTCAGATTGGTATGATCCTGTTCGAACAGGATCACAGATTTGCATTGTCGCGTATAAGATGCTTCGATACGTCGTTGCATACGTCTGACAGAAATAGAAACAGTCGACGTTCGTGTGTCGTTCCATTACAAAGTATTTTCTTATCGCATAGCACTTGCTTGTCGTATAGCACGTCATCAAAAGTAAAGAATGGAATTCGAAAGTTCCTCACTCGGTGGAATGATATCGCTGTTATTGAAGAATGTAAAATAATCAATTTCCTCGATCGGTGCTAACAAATTGACAAGTATCGATATTTCGGTTGTTGCAGCGATTTCGAGTACATATTCTCGTATGCCATGCGGACTTTCCAACAGAATCAATACGTTCGTCTTGACGCAATTTGGGAGCAGATGACTGACTACAGCGATCAGATGACAGCACGTATAGATGCCGGTAACATGTCGCCATGCTTGCGCACCTCTTTATCGGTTTGCACTTTGCCATCAAGATTCATCACTTTGATGAATCCGTCCGCGACTGGCGCATGAATAGCATATTTTCTCTTTCCACAAAATATCGCGAGCGGACCTATTTATAGAACTGCGTAGAGAGAAATCGATCAGTAATCAAAATGTTTCTCGTCGTGTCGGATGATCTGCATAGATCTGTTGTGGGACAAATTATCTAAACATATATGAGCAGATTCGGAGGTACAACGATATCGTCGATGCCTGAAGCATTACAATTTTATGTTATCAAACGCATATCGTTGGTTTGGTGCCTTTGATAAAGAATTGCAACAAATGTCATCAAGAAGCTTGTTAAATTGTATGATAAACGTGCTTCCTTTCGAACTACACATTCCCGGATATCAGTTTTGCGATCCGGGAACGCGATTAGAGAATCGATTGACTAGAGGTGATCAAGGAATTAATTCATTGGATGTCGCGAGCACGACATAGTATTCGCACAGCAACGATCTCGCTGAACAATGCGGCTGACAATATATAATATCTGACAACTTTGTCAGATAATTAATTGTAACTAACTTCTGATTCAAGTTGCAGGCGATGATAAAGAATTTTGCAAGCAATTCGCGAAGCATCATTTTATCACTCACGAAATTATTGATTTTATAATTTCACAACAAAAATCAACTTTTGATAGAGAGAATCAATGTAGAACTAATCCTTAACTTACTCGATACGCGCTATTTATACGATAGTGATATTCACGAAAATTCCTAAAGAAAGATGAATCAATAAAAATTTCTAGCTACGCCATTGGTTAGTAGATTTTGACAATTTTTCCGATTGATTTTCTTTCTTTTACACGAGATTTAAAAAAAATTTTTTTAAGTGGGATATGATAAAAATTTTCTGGTTTTTAACGAACATCTCTTTCTAACGAACAACATTCTAACAAATCTTAACAACATAAAATTAACTCCCTTTCTCTCTATTCCCTATATAAGCATCACTCGCATCATCGTTCCTCTTAGGAGTCCCTTCCTCTTTCATTTTCCTTATTATGGAAAAGTTTTTGTTACATTTTTTTTGTACTATAATATTCTTATTGTCGGAATGACTCAAATTTAACATTTCCCGCTTTTTTAAAAAAATTCTCACTTACTATTAATCTATGACAAGCAAAAAATAAACTTTTTCAATGAAGAAGAAACAGAATTTCATTCTTATATCACGTATTCTTATATCACATTCTTATATCACCTTTGATTTGTGATTGTTATAGGAGAAATAAGGTTGTTAAGCAATGCTTTAGCGGGATGAAGTCGGAAGAAACTTCATGTGAGGCCTTTATTATATTTAACGTGTCTTTTATTGGGACTTGTGTGAAAAGGGATTCTGTGTCGAAACTTACTAGCAGGTCTTTGCGACATCGAATTGAATTTTTTGGATCTTTTGTATGAAGTCCATTGAGTTGGTTATATATGTTCGAATTTTCCAATGAGGGATTGTAGTGTTTGTGCTAGAAAGCGAGATAAGTTGTATATGGCGCTAACAATCAGTTTGAGGGAAATGTTTGGTTTGCATACTTTTGATAATTCGTATAGTCTTGGTGGGAGACGATTTGTATGAGAGGTTTTAATGTTGATTTGATTTTACTGAGAATGTTGGTTTTTTTCACTAGGATCTTGGTGTTCTGAATGATTGAGTTGAATCTTTGTCATTTTTTAATATGCTTTGTCCGAAGGTTCTTCACCTTTTTCTTATAGTTTCTGATATGTTCATGACTACTGTCGTGTTGCCTTTATCGGCTAAAAGTATGATGTCTGTGTCCCAGTTCAAGTCTTAGAAGGTCAATCATTCTTGTCTAGTAATGTTTGGTACAGTAAGTTTGGAAAGAATATTGTTTACCTGTTTGCGGATATTATCTGTTTGTTCTGATGGGAGTCGGTAGATGGTTAACTCTATTTCCATTTCACTATAGACATAGAGAAAAACAGGAAATTTCCCTTTCTTGTCTCTAAAAAAGCTGACGGTACCTTAGGCCATCAAGTGTACAAAAAACCAACACATACAGATACTTATATACTGAATTGCACCACCACCCAGCACAAAAAGTCTGCAATCAACTCACTTGTATATAGAGCTTTTATCATCTCTGACAAAGAACATCTACAGATAGAACTCAAAAACTAGTACTTTTACAGAAAAACGGACTCGACAAAAAAGACATAATCAAAACAATCAATAAACAAAACAACACACTCTAACACAACCAGAAAAAGGGATTCTACTCATTCTATTCTATCCATTCTCCCATATGTCAAAGGAACAACAGATCGGATTGGCAGGATATTAAATAAACACAATATTCAAACTATTTTTAAACCACCCAAAAAGATAGGACAAATCTTAAAAAATCTTAAAGCTCAAAGATCTCCACTCAGTTCCGCAGGAATGTACAAAATACCTTGTTCCTGCAAGTATATATTGGAGAAACTGGGAGAATGATCAACCTGGATAAAAGAACATCAATGTGATGTCAGTTAAAACACGTCACGCAATTAGCATTATCAGAACACAATATCGAAATAGGACATCAAATATTGTTTGACAAAACGATCACAATAGCCAACATTACATCATATTTTCCAAGAAAGTATAGAGAATAGAGATACAAAAACATCCTACAATTTAAATAGAGATAATGGTTACAACATAAATAAAATATGGAAAAACTATTCTCCCTTATTGACTGATCGATTTCCTCAACCTCTCCCCCCTCCCCTCACCCACAATTCTCTTCTTTCCCTCCACTCCAACAAGTAGCGTAATATATAAAAAGGAATGACCCAGAAAAACAGCTCAATATCAAGGCTGCTCTTCGCTCTAATAAGGTAGACAAAGTTCACGAAATGTTGGTATTCCAAGAATAGATCTGGACATGAAGGAAACCCGTGAAACGCATAATCTTTACATTCAATGAAATTATTAATATAATTTTAATGAATCGAGGATTATGATTTTTATAATATATTTCTTCGTGTGATATAATTTATTTTTCAATGTAATAACTCTTTTATCAATAAATAAAATCTTTATATCTTAAATTCTGGACTATTTCACATTCCAAATATCTCAACATTTCAGATTTAAATAATGTAGAATTTTATTATATTTAAATAAAAATATTTCCATAGAGTATAGAAGAAATTTATTATCTAGAAACGAGTAAATCATCATGTTGATTACGACGACGCGTACCAGAATTTATTCGTTCCTGTTTTACTTCCCCTTTCTTCCTGTGAAAACAAAAGTTTCCCGAAAATTCTCGTAAAAGTTCTCGTTATAAATAATAAAAAAACCCTTTCACTAAAATGTCAGTACGTCGAAGTATTGAGCCGCTATAGCAAAAAATGACTTATAGAACAAAAACTGTATGCTATTCATATCCGCTGACCTTCCTCTCCCCGTTCCCCCGTAACAAATAAATTTCTCGGGCCAAATTTTCCTCGATTTTTCCATCCATTATTTTGTTATGGTATTTATCCTTGCCGATACTCTTTCTCCAATCCACGTGAGTGACTATGGACAGAGCCAATCAAAACGCGTCATTACCTTGTTATCCCCACCCTAGTATTATCGACCAATCACCATTTTTTTAGAGAGACCACGCAACCGAAGATGGAGTGGTATTTGTTTTGATAACCTATAGCTGCCCATATACTTCTGCGTTCGAAAACAACTGAATGCTCCCCATGTATCGTTTTGTCCTTGTTGTTCACTT
Organism: Atta cephalotes; assembly: GCF_000143395.1. Classification (NCBI taxonomy): domain Eukaryota; kingdom Metazoa; phylum Arthropoda; class Insecta; order Hymenoptera; family Formicidae; genus Atta; species Atta cephalotes. The sequence continues at coordinate 643,966 of NW_012130124.1, read as the reverse complement.
AATGTGAAATAAGGATAAGATGAAACACGGGGGTACCCAGATGATGTTTCCGAAGCCAGATAAAGTTTGTCAAAAAGATGTTCACGCAGCTTTAAAGATGTTGAACGCAGTTTTATTGAAATATATCACAGTTATATCCATTAAAGTACTGTTGGATGGGGTATGAGATTGAATGAGTAACCGTTTAGGAAAATAAGGAAATTAATTCTCATATGAGAGAGAAAACGTTTTTTTTTTTTTTATTATAATTTCTCGTATGTATTTCGGAAAATGTTGCAAAATAATGTTATTTTAGCAATAAAACAGATTTAATTAATTTTATATAATAAAGTCATTTAGCATATTAAGCACAATCGGTTTACATAGATTAGTTTTATTTGTGTAATTTAACAAGCGATAACGACTGAGCTTTCAAGATTAAGCAGAGAGGTCGAAGGCTAAGCTCACTGCATTTGGAAATTTTCTCACTTTAGTAGCTCTCAAGCCAGAAAAACAAGTAGAAACTGCCAGAAATTGCCCAGTCATTTAGAAAAGGTGGAAATGATATGGACTGAATTCGATTTATTGCAAAATAAAATAGAAGACTTAAATGAATCGGAAAAACAGATGCAGTATGGAATAAGCTTTGACGATCAATATCATGAATTGATCGCCAAGCCACGGCGAATCGACTTGAAGGATCAGCCATCCCATTCGCAGCTCTCAGTAGGTGTCCCGGTGACTATTTAGCTGTGGGCAGCAAATGGGCAAACAGTTGCACAAGCACATATGAAACTGCCTAGTATAGACTTACTTAAATTTAATGATAATTATGAACATTGAGTGTCTTTTAGAGATTTATTTTGAGTCCTTTATAGCAATCAATCCAGCTCTTTTCACTGTGCAGAAGCCGTATTATTTGAGATCCGCTCTAACTGGCGAAGCAGCTAAGGTTATAGATTCCTTGGAGATCATCAACGATAATTACATTGTCGCTTGAGATCTGTTAAAGAATAGATTTGAAAATAAAAAGCTCATAGTTCAATACCTTGTTCAAACATTGATAGATTTATTGCTTATAGTAAGTTTAATTTAATTCCACCACATTTAAAGAGATTTACAAATGTTAACAATCTATTACTGTATAATACTCATATAGAATACTCGTATAGAAGATATGAAAAAATACAAAATAATAATGTAAAGGCGATATTACAGTTGGAATTGAAGAATGTATTTTTGCATTATAATAGTAACAGGATTTCTGAATTTTATTCTAATATTCATTGGTTCTTGCCAATTTCCACAGTATATGAACTTTTTAAATATTTAGATTACATGAATAGTAATTATTTTTTTCAAAACACATTGAAAGTCGACAATAAGATAAATTGGTTGAAAAAGAAAGATTTATAAAGTAAAATTGGTAAAATTAAACTCATTTCTTATTGTTGCACTATTAATAACGAATATGAAACTAGGATTTCTATTACTACTACTAATGGAATTCCATTAAATTCAATAGAAAGGATACATATTTCAGCAGATAATTTTGCTGAACCAGCACCTTTGAATTTCTTTAAACAATAAATGGTTTTTTAATTTAAGTAACATTGAAATCCTTTAGAAGTACAGTGTTTATTACAATTGGGTGAAGGTTTCAGCCTTCTGATTAATAAACATATAATATAGACAATACCTTAATTGAATTTATAAAAAATATTGAAAATAATATTAACGGCCATCCTAATAATGTAATTAATTTCGTTAGAAATAATGCTTATTCTAGAAAGATTTCAGAATAAATTTCCAATATATGATATGAATAAATTAATATTTAAGTGGATTAAGCTAACAAAAAAAATTTGTGAAAGATTATCCTGAAATTCTAATTTCAAAAGTGGATAAGGGTATCACTGTTGCTCAAGATAGATCGGATTAATAAGATGAAATTAATGCTCAGATGTTAACACTTATGAACGAATCACGAAAGATCTAATTAAAAAGCTTTCGACGGATTTACACAGCTTAATTAATAGATCGAAAAATAAAAATTTTATTGATGATTCTACTTATAAAGGTTACGGAGAACAGATGGTATCATTCCGAGAACGTAGAAAGATACATAAACAGAACTATCCTCTCAGGATAATTATATCATCTATTAATAGCCCTTTTTATAACTTAACTTAGCTCTATTTTTACATAACATTATTAATAATCCGTTTTAAAGGCACCGAACTTTATAAAGAATAGCAATAATCTATAATATCTCGTTAATAAATTAAAAAATATTAAACTTGAATCTGATTCTGTTTTGTTGGGCGTGGTGTCAATATTCACTGACATACCTATAGATTTAGCATCTGATAGCGTTGTCAGGAGATAGGATTCCATTTCCAAGAATACAAAAATTCCGCTGAATGAGTTTTTGCCTTTCAATTAGTACTAACATTCACGATTTTTCTTCAACAATAAAATTTATATTATAAACAAATTTTTGGGACACCTTTGGAATCACCTTTATCAATTGTTGCGGATATAGTTATGCAAAATTTCGAAAATATTGCGATACAAAAATTACCGGTTCATTTAACATTTTATTATAGATATGTAGATGATATTATCTTAGCCGTCTGAAAGCATTGATGAAATCTTGGACACTTAATTTGTTACATAGTAGATTACAATTTATTGTGGAAGTTGAGGATGAAGGTAAAATAAATTTTTTACACTTTGTTAATTGTGAAGGGGCAGACTGTCATTTTTGATGGATTTCGCAAGGCAACGTTTTCTGATAGATACCTTAATTTTCACTCAAACCATCTTTTATGTCATAAAAGAGGCATAGTATACGAAGTAGTTGATAAAATATTTCGGTTATGCCATCCGAATTTTTAGCAAAAACAATCTAATAGTCATTAACATTTTTTTAGATAATGGATACCCGTTACATTTTATTTTTTTCAAGTATTCATAACAGAATTAAATTTCATATTAAAAATATATCTAATGACAAAAATGTCAATAATGATAAGTTTTTTACCACTCCATTTGTCTACTATAATACTATTTCAAAAAAATTTAAACTGATAGTTAAATTGCCAATATGTTAAATTGCATTAGCAATTTACAATTCCTAATACGTTAAAAAATTGTATTAAAAGAGGCAAAGATAAATTAGTACATGAAAAAAATGTTATATACAAGATTTCATACAACGATTATGATACGCTAGTTATGTTGGCCAAACAAAAAGTTGAAAACAAGAGTCTGTGAGCATTACCGTGAGCATATTAATAAAATTTCTAAGTTCCCGATGGTTATTTTTAATTATCGCTTAGAGTTTAATCATAATTTTAAATGGAACAATATTGAGATTATGGATATAAAACCGGCTTACAACAAAAGATTAATATCTGGTGAAATGGTGCATATTAAAAAGCAGAAACATTGGCATTAATAAGCAAAATGAAACGAAGATACGTAGTCTTTCCCCTTCTTAATTTTTTTTCTCTTCCCCCCTTCTCTACTGTAACCTCTTTTTCTACTGTAACCAGTATATATTTTCTTTTTTGGCATTGCGTTGTCTGACAAGACGGAGATAAGTTATCTTCACTTTATTCTAATTTCACAATTTCATTTACATAAAAGGATGGAAAACGACTGTAATATTGATTATCAAACGAATATCTTTCTCTCTATCAACTAATATATCACAATTTGTATAACACAAGGTACACTTTAGACTACAATAGATGTTAGATGTAATTATAATTACGCTGAAAATCTTTTTTTGTTCTACTTTTTCTTGGATTTTTAGAGAATTTATTAATAATTTGTTAAATAATTTAACTGGATTAACAACATGATGAACAATAAAAAATTTTTTAAGCAATTAACAAGAAACGAACTATTGTAATTTATTTGAATGTTCTTAAGGTTTTTACTTTTATATTTTATAATGATCGGAGTCGAAACATATGTAATTATTAGGTGTACAATTTTGCTTCCGCCGTTTTTTTTTCCGAAATTCGAGGCTTTATTGTAAAAAACTGGTTATA
>NW_012130124.1:620695-639903 GCF_000143395.1 Atta cephalotes | reverse complement strand
ATACGAATCCCGCGTCGAAAAAACTGGTCATCTTTTGAGGCTATCCACGAATCGATCCAATTTTTTACTTCTTCATAAGACCGGAAGTGCTGGTCAGCCAGGCCGTGTGCCATTGATCGAAACAAGTGATAGTCAGAGGGAGCAACGTCTGGCGGGTAGGGTAGGACTTCCCATTTCAATGTTTCCAAGTATGTCTTGATCACTTTCGCAACATGGGATCGAGCATTGTCATGCTGCAAAATCACTTTATCGTGTCTTTCGTTGTATTGCGGCCGTTTGTCTTTCAATGTTCGACTCAAACGCATCAATTGCGTTCAATACCGATCGCCTGTGATTGTTTCAGTCGGTTTTAACAGTTCATAATACACTACGCCGAGTTGGTCTCACCAAATACAGAGCATGATCTTGAAGCCGTGAATATTCGGTTTGGCCGTCGACGTGGAAGCATGGCCGAGAACCATGATTTTCTGCGCTTGGGATTATCGTAATGAACCCATTTTTCGTCCCCAGTCACAATGCGATGCAGAAATCCCTTCCGTCTTTGCCTTTCAAGCAGTTATTCACAAGCAAACAAATGCCGTTCAACATCTTTCGGTTTCAATTCGTACGGCACCCAATTTCCTTACTTCTGAATCATTCCCATGGCTTTGAGGCGTTTTGAAATGGCTTGTTGAATCACTCCCAATGATCGTGCCAATTCTTCTTGATTTTGACACGAGTCTTGCTCAAGTAATGCCTCCAATTCTGCATCTTTGAAAACCTTCTCTCTTCCATCGCTATGCCGGTCTTTGACGTCTAAATCACCGTTCTTGAAACCACTCACGACACGTTCTTTCACTAATAGTGGCCTCACCATAAGTATTTGAGAGCATTCGATAAGCCTCAGCCGCAGATTTCTTTATATTAAAGCAAAAAATTAAAACCTCCCGCAAATAACGAGAATTTTGCTCGTAAATTGACATTTTCAATCGAGAATATTTTTTTTATGATGCAGACACAAATCGACTAATGTTTCTATGGGACTAATATTTCTTATGTTGACAGATGCCCAAGTTTATTGTATGACGTCTATGATCTATTTATTTCGACCACCACTTACTGTTAAAGCCATCTATAGGAAAACGGTGGAAGCAAAGTTGTACACCTAATATTATAGCTATTATTTTGTTTATTATATTATTTCTTCATTATTTATGTTGTTAGCTCTTTGCTCTCAATTCTACATTTTATATTCATAGAGCTTTATATTATTTTTGAATTTAATAGATTTAACTCCTATTAACAAAGAATCTTACATAGATCTAAGGTAGATAGCAGACAATGTCGCACATAGGCTATTCAAACTCTGTCAAAATTGGAGCAACCTATTGAGAGCTGGGGTACCTTATTAATTCATATTATCTTACCGAAAATAGATAAGGTAGAGAATGGAAATTGAAATGATCCACTATCAATGAATTTCTTATATTAGCTGAATTTGTAGACTTTCTTGTCAATTGTAGAAGCACTGTCTAATGCCATTCTAGAAGCGCTGTCTCATGCCATTCTAGAAGCGTTGTCTCATGCTAATCACAATGTGCAACCTTCTGACGACATTCGCAATAAGATGGTTCAGTCTCATAACAAAAACATACTCGATCATACGTATCTAATGATAAGGTAACTTGTTCTAAGGCCCATAATTTGCATGAATGTAATATATTTCTTGGTATGTCCGCTGAAGCCAGAAACACAGAAATAAAAAAGAAACGACTATGTATTAAATGTCTAAGAGCATTTCACGGGCGAAATTGTAAGGCTTCCGGTTGTAAGGAGTGTCACAACACTCTCTTGCATGAATTTAAGTCAAGTTCCGAATCTTCAAATAATAAGACTGAAGAATCAAAATATATTGATGAACCTAATAGCACTGAACAGAGAGTTGCTGTTATTTCTTTCGAATTCAACATTGTTCAATAACATCGCTAAATCACTGCAGCGTTGAGGAGACCTCCCAAGTTCTCCTCTCCACTGCTTCTATCGGTGCAGAGCAGAGACTCTACACGAATGTCGGGCTTTACTTGATAATGAATCACAATCCAATTTTATCACACATAAACTCAGTAAAAAATTGATATTAGAAACATTAACATTCGTATTGTGGGTATAAGCAACACATTTGTAAAAGTCGCTCAAGCACAAGCACTACCATTCAATCACGAGTAAACAATTTTAGAATCAAGCTTCCTTTTTTAATTGTTGATACAATTGCAGAGCAATTGCCTATGTACAAAATAAACAAGGCATTTTTAGATCTTTCAGATAAACTACAGTTGGCCAATCCAACTTTCCATATTCCAAAGGATGTAGACATGCTTTTAGGAGCCTCTATATTTTGGAACCTCATATGCGACAGACAAATTAAGGGAACAAACAAATCTCTCATCTTTCAAAAGACACAATTAAGATTAGATCGTAGCTAATCCCAATAGCTGGAGTTATTAAAACGTACGCTAAAGGAAAATCTTATTATAATAACAGCCACAACATTACAGCAACTCGAAAAATTTTGGAATCTTGAAGAAATAATACAGCGAGCCCCCCCCCCCTCCCACTCTCAAGAAGAACAATCATGCCAGGAATACTTCTTAGCAACGTACTACAGAAATCCCGAAGCTTCACAATTCAATTACCGCTGAAAGACAATATTGAAGAATTTGGCAGCTTTTATAATGCAGCGGTAAAGCGTTCCTTAGAATTAAGGCTAAATAAAGTGTCAGAATTAAAGCTTATCACGAATTTATGATGGAATATTTACAAATCACCCCAGGAAACACTACCTAAATTATCTTACTATCTTCCGCATGCAGTGATAAAGGAAGACAACGATATTACCAAGGTAAGAGTAGTATTTGATGCGTCCTGCAGAATTACCTTTGAAATATCTTTAAATGATTGCCTCATGGTTAGGCCTATCATACAGGATGATCTATTTGGCATAATCACAAGTTTGCGGCAGCATAAATACGCAATATCGGCTGATATTTCTAAAATGTATCGCCAAGTTAACGTTATTGGAGAACATCTGCAACAAATCCTCTAGAGTTGAAATAAAAATGAACTTGTTTGCTCATTTTGGTTTGCTACTGTCGCATATGGCCAGTTCCTCATTCCCTAGCTATTGATGTCTACAAGAAATTGCATTGTAAAACCTAAAGGAGTATCCTAACGCAAATGAGGTAATCTTAAATGACTTCTACGTGGATGATTTACTAATCTAATTAAAACAGACTCTAACAGAATTACTTTCGAACTTCAGAAATGGAAATGCAATGTTCCAGCTTTAACGATCATCACAGTTCTAAATATTGGTCCGTAAATATTGGTAAGACCACAAAGATTACTTTGGGGTTTCAGGTTTACTTTGGATGCTGATGATACATTCCAGTATAAGCTGCAGCTAATAAAGGAAGATAAGAAAATAATCAAATGCAACATATTAGCTCAATTTGCATAAATATATGACTCCCTTGAATGGTTGGGTCAATCATGGTTAAAGCGAAAATAATCATCCAATAGCAAGAAAATGGTTGGGATGAGCAAGTTCCCGGAGAAGTACATGAAATGTGGATCCAATGAAAGTCACAAATTCAATCAATTATCATATCAAGGAAGATAAATAATTCGATCCAAGTAGAATTACATGGCTTTTGTGATGCATCGAAGACAGCATACAGCGCTTGCATATCTTCGCACCATCTCTCCTAACACTCATACACTGTAAGACTTTTATATGCTAAATCATGAGTAATTCCGTTAAAGAAGTTATCACTACCCAGACTCGAGTTGTGTGAAGCAGTCCTGCTAGCGTACCTGGTTAATAAGGCCTTGTAAGCATTGAATATCACCCTAAGCAGAGTTCATTACTAGAGCGATTCTACAATAACTCTATCGTGGATAAGCAATGAGCCTAATAAATGGAACACATTTGTAGCCAATAGAGTTGGTTAAATACATCGTGTTCACTCACAGAGCAGCTTGGTTTCATGTAAAATCCGAAGACAATTCTGCTGATCCGTTATCAAGAGGGATTAATCCTAATAAATTGTAAACAAAGAAAATTTGGTGGAATCCTGATTTTTATGACTCAATTATGTGTCCATATGACAAAGAGAACAAGGAAATTCACAGAAGTTCCAGAAGAACGCAACATTAAAACAAAGGCTCTTATATACAACTATACTTAAATCGGATGATCATTGAAAAATATTCGTCGTTTGCCAGACTATAGCTTTATTGTTTTCGATTCAAGAATAACGCATTAAATGCCACAAAATGTACTAGCGGTCCAATAATCATTGATAAAATGCAGCAGGCAACATTAGCAATTATCAAAAACAATTGTCAAATGAATGAATTTTCGTAAGAACTACATGATCTACATAAAAATGGAAGAATATATTAAAAGGCAAATTGTTGTTGTTGCATTCATTCATTGATTTCAATGGTATCATTCATGTGGGGGGGGGGGGGAAGGTTTCGTCATGCACCACTAAACTATGATCAAAAATATCCTCTGATATTGCCCTAATCATCTCACTGAGTTAATAATAAGAGACGTACACATTACAAAAATTTGCACGCAGGTCCTCAGGCGGTGCTATCAATTTTGCGTAACAATTTTTTACCAATAGCGGGAAAAGGCGAAATGCGTCGGGTATTGGCAAAGTGCATCATATGCTTTCGTACGAAACCGACTAATATAATTCAATTAATGGGAGATCTGCTAGCAATTCGAGTACGCAAGCTAAAGTATTCTTCAGATATCGACTATGCTGGTCCCTTCAACATTAAAATATCACGCAATAAATAAAATCGGTAAGGCATATTTGACTATCTTTGTTTAGTAACGAAAGTTGTCCACTTTGAAATAATATCCGATTTAACCGCCACGGCTTTTCTTAATGCGCTAAAGTGATTCATTTCGCAGAGAGAAAAATGTGTCACATTATATTCGGACAAGCATCACCTTTTTGGGAGCTAACAATCAGCTAACTGAATTAAAAAAATGTCTCCTTAAGAAGATTACACAGCAACAAATACTACTTAGCTGAACAATTTATAGATTGGAAGTTCATTCCATCTTATTCATCGCACGTAGGAGGACTCTGGGAAGCCGCCGTGAAATCAGCTAAGGCGCATATCAGAAAAGTCGTCTGTACAAGCGTATTACAATTTGAGGAATTATAATAAATTGTAAACAAAGAAAATTTGGTAGAATCCTGATTTTTATGACTCAATTCAATCTTAATACAGATTCATCTTAATATAAATAGAAACGGGCTTAAATTCAAGGCCCATTACTAACGTAAAATCGAATTCTGATCTCTGAATCGCTTAACAAGATATTTACTTACACAAGATAATTACTTACACAAATGAAACTACACTATTTCTGGAAGCGATGGTTGCAGGAGTATATGTTACAATTACAACAGCGCCCTAAATGGAAATTTCGTAGTAAAATTAGGAAAGGGCACTCTAATGCTTGTAAAAGAAGACGCTACTCCGCCGTTGACATGGCCATTAGGCCATATCACTGAAGTTCATCCAGAACGGAGTTATTCGTCTGACCATACTCACTAAACAGGGATTAATTAAACGAACTCTGCCTAAAATTTATATTTTGCTATTAGAAGAGAACGCGTCTGTGTAATTGTTCATGCGTTAGCCGTGACTCATGTCTCAAGATATTTGCATTAACAAGTCTGTCAATTTAAGTTTTACATTTGCCATATTTATATAGCGTTCACGTTTAGTTCTGCTCCATAGTTACATACGGGCTACTAGAAGTACATCTTTATAGTTTATTTTCTTTTCTAGTTTATTTCTTTTATAGTTTATTCTCTTTGTAAAGATGTCCTTTCCAAGAAGGGGAAATTGTTAGCGCGCTCCTTTCGCCGTTTATGTTTCCCGCCGCGTCTATGATAGCGCTAATTGTTGTAGCCATCATGAATGCAGTAGCGTTTTTGTTTTTGCGTTAGCTTTAAGTTGTAGAAGGTTCGATATAGAGAACACATTTTTTTAAATAATAAAGGTGTTATATGAAGAAATAAGGAACGAATTCTTTAACCTTTTTCTCCTTTCTCAACGGCGATATACAAATTCATGCTCTAATACGTGAATGTGCACATGGACAAAGAACGGTTGGATGTTGCTCACATGTTGCAGTAATTATATATTATTTGACGTACGCAAGATATTTATTTTAAATAGTAATACCAGCAGAAAAATTTGGAAAAATTTTTTAATGTTGAAAATGTTGAGTCTGTCGTAAATGAAGACACTGATGAAGATTAATATATTTGATAATCCTTTCAAAAGTGTTCTTAAAAGTGTAATATTTCGCATAAAATAATAATTATAAAAAAATAAATTCTGTACATCGTGTTTATAATTATTTCTTTAATTTCTTAAAAATGGTATTTTTATTTGTATAATTTTAGAAAGTGAGTTAATAGGAAATATAAAATTAATTTCGTAATATTATAAATATGAAATGAATTTTGGATTAAATAACTTTGTAAATCAAAAACCTGATATCTTTTGACATCATATTAGAATAAAATAATTTATCATGTTTATATAACAAAGTTAGAAATTGGTTTTTGCTTTAAAAAAAATGGAATAAATGCTGAAATCGGTTAAATTTATTTTTCTGAAAAAGAAAAAATAGAATTCTTGTTTAACGCAAACGCTATAATATGGAAGTTTTAAACTATTATCTACAGAAGGGGGATTGAAGGTAAGTACAATTATATTTAAAAATTATATTTAAAAATAATTTAAAATATGTCAACTAATATAATTTAGGTCGAAAAATGGCGAAAAAACGGTTTTAATATTTTTCTCAATCAAATCTAAAAATCTGAAAAAAATACTGAATTTATGATAAGATTTAACTGCTAAATTGTTTTAAAAGTGGTCAAACATTCAGATTATATAAAAAATGCGATTTAAAAAATTCTTGAATTTTTCAAAAACAAAACTTTGAGCCAAGAACGACAAAAAAATTTTTACTCTAATCTTCTTGATACACTTTATATTCATGATTTTTTTTGTAAAGATCAGTTTAGATTTAATGGAGAAAAAAATAATAATCGAAAATCACATTTTGTTTGATATCTCGAAATGGTGTGGCTCTTTTGGGATTTGTACAAAGTATTCTTTCATTTGGATGTTCATTTTGTCCCCTGTGACAATCGATTACATGCGGGGACTCCTTATCCTGCTATATCCTTTGAGCGTTTTTTTGAGTGTTTAACGGTCAAAATTGAGGATATTTTTTCATAAGGAGGGATTGCAAACAAAATGAATAAAATTTTAAAGCAATTGCTTATTGATGATTTGTGATCGAAAATATAGCTTTTATGGAAAATGATTAGATAAGAAATCTTTTTCTACTTTATTGATGAAAAATATCATTATAAGTTATTTCTTAAATATTTGATATGGAAAAAATTTTCAATAATTAATAATAAAATGAATAATATTGTTAAATTAAAAAAAATTTTATGGATAGCTTCTAAATAATTATATCTACAATTATATCTTACATATCAATTTGCTTCCAGACGCAGTTAAAGCTACCGACACCAGGGGCTACTAATCATGCTAAAGATTCAATAAAAGTCTTGTTAAACACGCTCCTCACATGAAAAAACAAGAAGAAAGATTAATTCTATCATCTGTAATGTTATATAGAAAGTTTTGCGTTGGAGAGCGATAACTATATCAAAGAATTGCTAATAAAAAGGTAAATTTGTTGAATTTGTTGAAGGAAGGATTGATTGTGTCTAATTTTCATCACAATTAAGCAAAAAGTTAAGCATAAAGAAATAAAACAAGATTATAGCACAAATAAAGAAATAATGTATGATAAACTATCGACACAATCTCTTCTAATAATGAGCATATTGAAAATCAGTTCCTTACTTTTAAGTTGCGATTTTGAAAATGCAATTAATGACATAGAAGATGAAAGCACATCCTATTCTAATCTTTCTGAACTGATAAAGTATTGGGCTGTTGTAAAACATAATATAACTCACTCAGCGTTAACTAATCTTTTGCATATTTGACATAATTTTTACTCTGAGTTGCCTTTAGACTTTAGAATTTTGTTACAAACAAAGTTGTTATTAATAAAAAGAAATTAGATACTGAAGAATATTGTTATATTGATTTGATATAAAATTTATAGCATATTTCTAAATTTTATGTTGGAAGTACTATTGAGCTCAATTTTAATATTGGTCGATTTTTCTTTATTTAAAAGCACAAATAAATATTTATGGCCAATTTTAGATTTTATAAAAAATATGTAAATGCTTCTACTTGTTATTTTTTATGGCCAGTCTGAATCATATTCTTTACGTCTATATTTAAAAGATTTTATAGAAAAACTTTCTTTTTTGTTAAAAAAGGGACTTAAGATAAATGATAAATATTTTAACATAAGGATTTATAGTTTATATGTGACGTTCCTGTCCGAGCTCACATAAAACAAATAAAAAATTATAATGATTATTCTTACTATGAAAGATGTTAAGGAGGTGGTGAATATTTCGAAGGACGTACTATTCTAAGAAATACTAATGCAATAAAAAGAACAGATAAGTCATTTCTTTTACAATGAGATGGAGATCATCAATTGGCATTTCACTTCTTCTTCAATTAAAATGTGGAATGGTAATGCAGTTTCCATTTGATTATATGCATGCAGCGTATTTAGATGTTGCAAAAAAAACAATTGCATACTTAGACAAGTGGTAAGGGTAATGTCAGATTATCGTTTAATTGATTTGATATCTAAAAATTTAGTGACCAATATCAATTCATTTATGAATTCATTCGAGAACCACGAAGTTTAACAAAATTGTGTAGATGAAAAGTAACTGAACTCAGAAATTTCTTAATTTACTTAGGATCTGTTGTTTTGAAAGATGTACTTGACGTAGCAATTTATAAGCATTTTTTATTTTTTTCAATCGGTCATATCTATCCTGCTTTTAAAAAACAATATTAATAATTTTATCATTAACTCAGAAATTACTTGAAACTTTTGTTAACTATGCAGAAAAAATTTATGATTGTAAGTTTCTTATCTATAATATTCACATACATTTTGTCATTTAACAAATGATGCAAAAATATATGGATCTTTAGTTAATTGTTCTTGTTTTTCATTTGAAAATTATCTAGGCCTTTTGAAAAAATTATTAAAATATTTCGAAGATCACTTGAAGTATGTCATTAGTAAGTAGTGAAGTATACGTGAAATATTTTTAATAAATGATTATCATCGTGAAAATAATAACTTAATATTCAAGCATTTAATAAAACACAATAATGGTCTTATATTAATTAATATTAATGTTTTGAAACAATTTAAAAAGATTAGTAATATAAAATACAAATTATATTTATATTTGCATCCATTCACACTGTATCGTATTGTTGATTTATGTAAGTCATTTATTTAGATTTGTCGTGAAAGTCATATTCGTTTAGATTTGCATTAATTTATCCCTGTATAGCAGCCATATTAGATCTACCATTTTGAATTTTTGAAATTTTATTTTAGATTCGTAATCCATGAAAAACATGGAATTGCAAGATTTTTTTTAGGAATCAGTTCGAAAAAATAAGTTCCTCAAAGGATTAAAACAAGAATGAAGACAGATGTCGATTACATTAATATGTGAAATCATATAGTACGTAAAAATGTGAATTCTTTTTCGTTTTTTTTCTGATAACACGAATTGTATAATTATCGGAGAAGAGTGGACTTTTGATAGCGACTGTATTCACGTTGGAAAATCCATTTCGTTTTAACTTTACGTTCAAATTGAATGTTTTGTAGTTGTATGTGGACTTGGGTGAGACGACCGGGATAGAGAAACGAAGGAGAAGTTAGTAGGTTGACGTGGTGGAAGAAGGGAAGATGGGAAGCAAAAGGTGGGGAGCAAAAGGAATTGAATCTAGTGTGGAGAGACTGAGAGGATAGTAGAAAGAGATATAGAAGTGACATAGAAGGAAAGCAGGCAGCCGTATTCTGCTCTCCCTTTCTCAAAATCACATCAGAGGCGGACGGCGGCAGTCCATTCCACTCCTCTCGGCTTTACTCCATTCCACTCTACGTAAGGAATAATATACAGTGTACGGTAGTGTCGAAGAAGCACCCATGAGAATGTATGTGAGTGAGAGGATAAATCTATGTACAGAAGGAAAGAGGGAGCGGGAGAGCGAGAGATGGTCGAGAGGCTGGGAAAGACAGGGGTGTAGGGGAAAGGCTGAGAGACGCGCGGATATTGATTCCCGCGGGATATGCGCGCGTTCAACAAGACTCCGAAATAAAATGTACGTACGCAGTTTTTAAGATACACAACAAGATACATATGCATATTATGTAAGCCTATCATTGTATGTGCATTGATCAAACTTTAAGAGAGAAATGGTACATTATTGTTTTATCATAATAATTGCAAATGATCAGAAATATAATTTGATTAGAAAGATTAATTGGAAATGCGATATTGAGAAAATTGGTTATTATTCAAAGAATCAAGGATCATAAGATATTACACGTAAATGTAAAACTGATTAAATGATACTCTATCATTTGTAATAATTAATATAAAAAAAGAAAGTACTGCTGTAAGTATATTAGCTACATTATATTACACTCATATTGTAACGTAACATTATAATCCACAGTTTAATCATGATTATATAAATAATTAATATAAATAATTACAAAAATTTGATAGGAATGTTTATACAGTAGTAATATACTTATTGAAAGTGACTCTGTAGTCTGCAAACTTGATTTTATAAAGAATCACGGCATCTAATTTAATGTTTTATGTGATAAACTAATATTCATTATTAATAATGTTAATAATTTAGTTTAAATGTATTTTAGACATATAAGATGTAAGTAAGGTGAAAAAAATTGAAGCACAACTTCAATAAAAATCATCATATATTTAGATTCATTGAATTCATATAGAACACAGTTAGTGAAAAGGGAAAAATCAAAGTGAAAGAGCAGTGACATGCGAGTAGAAAAATGTAGTTAGAAATACAGTTTTATGGTTGTAACTTTTTTTTTAATGTAGTGGATAACGGATATGTTATCCACATCACACATAAGAGAAATCCTTTAAGAAAGCTCAAACTGAAAAATCGAAGAGAGAATGGCCGAAAAAAAGGAGAAAATAGAGATATCATATCTAATTCCACAGTTGCGTGAGATTTCTTCCTTGTTTTCTCTCCACTTTACTTGGTTGGTTGGTTAGTTGGTTGGACAGATCGTTCGAGGCAAAAATCTAACGCGTGCAAATCAATACACTGCACACCACTACACTCGGCTTCTACAACATCCGATGTTACCTCCATCTGCGAGCCAGCCAGTTTGGACTAATCACCTTTTTATCAATTTCTCTGCCTGCTTGCTTGTTACCTACCGCAGCTACTACTACTAATATTACTATTATCTTCCGCTGTTGTTACGCTTACCATTACTACCAATCATCACTGCTATTCTCGGCATTGCTGTGACTACAATCTACACGTTTTATGAAGGAAGCTCAAGTGAAAATCCACGTGATTACTTCATTGACCCTACATATATGATACTAACAATCGAGTTTATTTTATAATATCACACCTTTTGCGATTTCTTCTTAATTAATTAATTTAATCATGATATTTATATACTCACTTGCAAAAGACTCTTAAACATGTTTTAAATATATTATATATAAAAGTACATATATAATAATATTGTGTATAATCATATAAAATATAAAAATAAAACAATGTACATATATTATATATTGTTTTAATGATAATGATACATTCATTTCATGTATGTATATGTTTATTTCAATAATTTTGAGATTCACTTGATTCTAAAAAATAAGGAATTTAGAACATATTATACAAAAGATACTCGCAGCATTGTGTATAAATACAGATTATATATATGTATACTATATATATGTAAAAATTAACTATACTATAATACTTAACTATAATACAATATAATAATAATAATAATAATAAATACATCAATAGCTAAACTTAGTATATTTGATCTGGTAAAAATAATATGAAATAAAGCAGCAAATTTTACTATTCTTGTAGCATTCAATTTTGTAAAATTTCTTTAACTACTTTTAAATACAACACAAATCTCCAAAGAAAATTCTTAAAAACTTCTAAAGAACTTGAACTATCTTAAGAATATACTCAGGATATTTCTCATAAAGTGTGCTATATGGGTAAAAATAATCTGTAACGCTCCACATTAATTTTACATACAGAATATCTACATGTGAGTTCTCTTGTGATTTCAGTTATTTCCATGTACTAATTTCATTACTTATTAAATGGTCCATTCGCACGCGACAGGGGTCGAAAGCTATAAGTCCGAAATTCATGCCGTTTTCCTTTTGACAGGCGTTTATTTAAGATTATTAAAGGTAAATTAATTTCTCATTTAGAAATAATCAATGATACGTTTTCAAATATATTTTGTTTGAATAAAAATATCTTCAAATTATTGATGTAATCTTTTATATTATATTATGCTATTCTACAGCGTGTATATTGTTTCTAGAGATGTCACAAGATGAGAAAAAATTCGATCTCGTCCCGAAAATCAAGACGAGATTCAGATCTAAATCCAGATCTAATATAACAAGATCGAGATTATTTAAAATTCTCGTCGAGGTCTTGTCGAGAGCTCAATAAAATATTTTATTATTTCGAGAGATCTGAAAGCAATAGTTATATGACGTCGCGCCGATGCTGTTACACCAGATTTCTACATATATCAACGACAATAATGGGTGACTATATAGTGCGCGTGTGAGCACGATACAAAAGAATGAGTATGGGACCAATTGTAGACTTCCGTATTATATACAGATATCTGCGGGAGAGAACGAGACCTGCGGGATGGCCCGTAGTTCCAAAAATTCGTTTCGCCAACTTTGACTGCGTTTCAATATTCACTGCCAGTATTTAAAATTTATAATATACGTTACATACTATACATTTTCAGTATTGGTAATATTGGCAATGAATATCGGAACGCAGCCTCTGTTGGCATCTCTCTTCTTCCGATTGCCAATTCCCCATTTGATCGCGATGTGCGAATATATGTTGGAAAAAAAAAAGTTTATATACGAGGATAAATCAATAAATTTTTAGAAAAACATAGTAAAACACATTTTTTTTATCGATTCATTTTTATTTCTCAATATAGTTTCCTTTTAGCTCGATAAACTTCCAACGATTCTCCAACTTTTTCAAGTTGTGAATAATATGATTTGTCTGTTTCGGCGATGAGTTGCTCTCTGATGATGAATCTCTTTCCTCCAAACCATTTCTTCAAGTTTGGAAACAGGAAATAGTCGCAGGAAGCTAAATCTGGAGAATATGCTGGATGGGGAAGCAATTCGTAGCGGAAATTCGTTGAATTTGGCTATCGGTGCTGGGCACGTGTGAACCCGTGCATCTTGATGGAAAAATATTTTCTTCTTCGCCAAATGGGAACATTTTTTCTTTAAAATGTTGAAACGGTCCAATAGGCTACGTAGTAATCGCCATTGATCGTTTGCTTCGACGGAAGATAATCGATATGAATTATATCGCGTGCATCCCAAAAAACTGTGGTCTTTCCAGCTGACTTTATGGTCTTCGCTTTCTTCAGAGCTAGTTCACCCGATAAAATCCATTGTTTTGACTGTTCCTTCATCTCGGAAATGGATCCATGTTTCGTCCATAGTAATGAATCGACGCAGAAATTCATTTGGATTACGTTGAAACATCTTTAAACATTGTTTTGAAATTGTCACACGGTTGCGCTTATGGTTCACAGTGAGCAACGCGGCACCCATCTTGCCGATAGCTTTTTCATACCCAATTGTTCGTGTAAAATTGAAATCACTGTGCCATGTGATATGCTTGTGACCTCAACAAGCTCGCACACTTCCACTCGTCGATCAGTCAAAACAATATTGTGGACATAGTTGATAATTTCTGACGTAGCAACTTCAATTGGACATCCCGAACGAGGTGCATCACATGTGGATGTATGACTACGTTTAAATTCATTCACTCAATTGTATACAGCGCAAACGCTGTGCAGATGTGCTATGAACATTATCTAACTCGGCTTTGATTTCTTTCGGCGTTAAACCTTTCATATGTATTATAGATATTTGATCACTACACGAAACTCATTTTTTTTCATTTTGCAAAAAATACAAAAGTTGTTCGCTTTAATTGTCTATAGAAATGAAATCACGCGATGAATTCCGTTCAAAATTTGATAGTAATCAGCTGAGAGATGCTATTTATCAAAAAGTGACACTGCGAGTGTCCTCCGACAGATTTTCTAAAAACTTATTGACTTGCCCTCGTACAACAGAATTATTGCATTATCTTTAGAATTATCTTTAGAATTTTAAAATTCCTGTGTAGATTGCCGCGGTCATACTCCGCATTAGAATCCGCATTAAATAAAATTACATTTTAGAAATGTTACAATAATGTCACATTGTGGCATGTGATTTGTCGATATATCTCAGGAACATCTACACAAAAAACATGTCAGTAACCTAGAATGTCCTATCTCTTTTACGTTACATATGAGATTTTATTTGCGACATTCCTGAAATGTTTAGAGAACCTAGAATTGCGATCCGAGAAATGTTTCAGTGTACATCACAGAAACGTTTAAGTAATATCTCTGCGAATAGATTTTTAATATAATAACATTTTAATGGATACAGTTGTTGATGATATTTAAGATTCGTGCCATGTAAGTACATATAAAGAAAATATATTTTATATTCATGAAACATTTATAAGCATTTTTAAGTAATATTTCAAATTTGTAGTTTGTTGTTGAAATGAAATCCCCTGCATGTTTTATATTTAGTGACGCCATAAGCGAAAAGTAACATGTTAATTTTGATTCTGTTTTTTTATTGCTGTACTCTTTGAACTAATGCAGATGCAATAAGTTAAAGTCAAACAAACATATATTCAACATATTGCACCATATGCACCAATTCGGAGAGTAAATCTTTGATAAATATTTGAAAAAACAATTTGGAAAAAAATGAAATGATAAGATCGTTTTAAATATTTATGCTATCTAAATGCTATTCTTATCTGTCCTGCAATTAAGAAATAATCGTAAAGTGTAAATAGATTATCCTGATAGCACAGAAAGTTTCAGATATGTTGCAGGGACCTTTCAATGTCTCAATTATGTATCATCACATACGTAATATTTCTGAGGCTATCTTCTTTGAAATATTACAATTGCAATATTTCTGCAATTTTTATTGAACCTTATGTTTGAAATGTCACTGTAATGTATAATTCTTTCAATATTACAAATGCAAAGTTTCTGAGAGATTTCTGAAACCCCTAATTAATAAATACAGAACATTACACATATGGAGCATCCATTTTGTGAAATATCATGGATTTCGTTCATATTACTTGAGCTTGAACAGTTTGATGAATAAACTTTATGCTGAATAATAGACCCATAGACTAACTGGTTGCCGAATTGTAGAGCTGTCAATTTTCGGGCTTTTTTTGTCGCAGCGCCTTCTTCGCTTGTCGTTAATGAGTATGAAAAGCAAGTTTCAAAATATGACATGAAATATTGACATTTCATATAAAAAATTTAACGCTCTTTTTACGTGAAAATACTTTTTTTTCGATCAAATCGTTTTTGACAATTTCTGTCTGTTTTTAAATTTTCAAAATGGCGACGACTAAAAGGTCAGTTTCGATTTTTTTTTAATATAGCTCAAAATGTAGCCCCAGGTTTCCACTTTGTTACTCTAAAAGGACATAATGGGACACGTTTGTTTGGGAGAAAGAGCTCGGAAAGTGAGGCAATATCGCTTCGTCACTCTGTCGGCACGCCATCACGCCCAGTCGCTCGGCACAGGTCGCTATTAGGCCTTGATCATCATCTAAAGATATTTCTATACGTGCATATGAATTTAAAATAATTGCACTCTGCCTTTAACGGAGTTGAGACTGTCTTTAAGGAATACCTTACTGCTTGCATTACAATTGTATTTTTAATTTTTTAATTATTTAATTTTTTTTTGTTAGTCTTTTGTTACTTTTATATTTTTGTTGTTTTTATTTTTTATTTCTATTTCCTGGAATATTTTTATAATTTATCATTTATTTTCGGAGAAAAGTAATTTGAATAGCATTAGAATATTTCTTAATTGATAATTTCTTTTCTCCAGAAAGCGAAGTAAAGCAGTGATACTTTTGTGTTAGTGGCATTGTTTTAACAACGGAATATCTAGCTGCCACCTTTGTTTACCAGCTTCATGTTCGTCTTTGGATATAAAAAAGGAAATCAGATTTTCCGCGACTAAAATAGTGTCATCAACACAAAAGTACCACTATTTTCCGTTTTTTGGAGAAAAAAACTTATTGATTAAAAAATATTCTAATTGAGTTATTGCTCAAATTACTTACCTCCGAAAATAAATGATAAAATATGAAAATATACCAGGAAATAGAAATAAAAAACAAAAATGAAAACAACAAAAAAATAACAAAAAATATGAAAATAACAAAGAACTTAATAAAAATAACAAAAAAGGTAAAAAATTAAAAAAAAACAATTGTAATGCGGGCATTAAGGTATAAAGGCAGTCTCAATTCTGTTAAACAATTGCAAAGAGCAATTGTTTTTAAACTCATGTGCATGTACAGAAATGTCATCAGTGATCAAGACCTAACAGTGACCTGTGCTGTGCGATTGGGTTGAACATCATGACGAGCAGGATGACAGAGCGACATTTTAGAATAACAAAGTAGAGACCTGAGGCTACATTTTAAGCTAAAATTATAATATTAAAAGGAAATCGAGACTAGCTTTTTAGTCGCGCCGTCATTTCAAAAATTTAAAAACGGACAGAAATCGTTAAAAACGATTGAAAAAAAGAGTGTTTTCACGTGAGCGTTAAATTTTTATAAGAAAATATCAATATTTTATTTTTAACCTTTTGTACTCACTAATGACAAGCGAAGAGAGCACTGCGATGAGAAAGCCCAAAAATTGACGGCCATATAGTTCAGTAATCAGTTAACCTACAGGTCTATTATTCGGCACAGAATCTAATGTGTGTGAAGTTAGTCACTCTTTTTATAAAAATTAAAATTTTGACAATTGTTCCAGATTGTTCTGAGTTTATTTTATATTGTTCCAAAGCGATATTATCTTATTCCAAATCATTTTCTTATTTAGCACCCCTTTTTTAATAATCGAACAATTCATTATCGCCATAGATTGATCTAGTTATTCCAAACATTATTCTAAAAGGACAATATCGTAAGTCGAAAATCGAGAAAAATAAAAAAACATTTTTCAACAAAAGAACTTCGACCAAGAGTAAAGGTACTCTCCTTATTTCAACGCAAAATTTTATATTTTTAGTTATTTCAGTCTTGCGAAACACAGTTCTGTATTATGAATCATACATCGTTAGTTCTTCGAAAAATCGAAAAAGATCGATTTTTTGCATTTATTATCAAGAGAAAACGTGCGCTTCCTTTCGTGTTCCAGTCGAGAACTTTTTATTCTAGTCCTACGAAACATAGTTCTGCATTATGAATCATACATCACTACTGATTCTTCCAAAAATAAAAAAAAATCGATTTTTTGCATTCACCATCAAGAATAAACGTGTGCTTCTTGTTATGTTTCAGTCGAGAACTTTTTGTTTTGAGTTGTTCTAGTCCTGCGAAACATAGTTCTGCATTATGAATCATACATAGCTACTGATTCTTCCAAAAATCGAAAAAATTGATTTTTTGATTTTTCGAAAGGAAAATGCACGTTTACTCTTGATGGTGAATGCAAAAAAAATTGATTTTTTTCGATTTTTGAAGAACCAGTAGTGTATGATGTATGATTCATAATGCAGAACTATGTTTCGTAGAAAAACTGGAATAACTAAAAGTATAAAATTTTGCGTTGAAATAAGGAAAGTTTACCTTTTGGTCAGAGCATTCGTTGTTGAAAAATGTTTTTTTTCGATTTCCGTTCGACTTATGGAATTGTCATTTTGAAACAATGTTTGAAACAATTAGAACAGTCTATGGCGAAAATGAATTGTTCGATTATTAATAAAAGGGGTGCTGAATAAGAAAATGTTTTTTTGTTTTCTGCTATTTCGGTTCATCATACGGAATTATCTTTTTGGAAAAATGTTTAGAACAACTAGGACAATGCAGCGAGAAGAAATTGTTTGATTTTTCAAAAAAGGGGAGCTAGCAAAAAAATCGTTTTTTACATTTTATGGGAAAATGATTTAGAATAAGATAATA
Source organism: Atta cephalotes (assembly GCF_000143395.1). Taxonomy (NCBI): domain Eukaryota; kingdom Metazoa; phylum Arthropoda; class Insecta; order Hymenoptera; family Formicidae; genus Atta; species Atta cephalotes. Next base: position 621,465 of record NW_012130124.1, on the reverse strand, counting down.
TCGTTTTGGAACAATATAGGACAAATCTAGAACAACCTGGAAAAATTGTCAAATTTAATTTTCAAAAAAGAGCGGCTAACTTTAATACTTACTGGTTAACTTTAATAATTAAAATTAAATTTAACACACATCAAAGTCTATTCATCAAACTGTTTAAGCTTAAGCAATATGAATGAAATCCATGAAATTTCGCAAAATAGATAGCTGGCTTGACATGCAATGTTTCATATATCGATCATGCTCAATATGTACACACATACATACACACTTACACACACACGCACGCACGCGCGCGCGCGCGCGCGCACACACACACACACACACACAACACACACACACACACACACACACATGTGCGGCAAATGATTCCGCGCTAGGATCGATGATGTGCCGGTTATTTTATGATTGCATCTTGTATCCGAGTTGTACATGTGTATAAACTACTTATTGAAGTACTTTGATCGATAAACATATGTACGTGTGCTTAAGGAAGGAAGCTTAAATATACAATTCGCATGTAAAAGATACGTATGTGATTTATATATTAGTAATAAATATATTATTAATAAAAATATATTAATTGTTAATTTTAATTTACCATTCGACAATATAATTGTAATAAATATTACAATTGTGGGGAATTACAACTAATTATATTAAATTGATATTTATTGGGAATTAATCATATAATAATATACATATAATATACATATAATATGTATAATAATATATATATATATATATATATATATATATATATATATATATAT
>NW_012130124.1:618364-620075 GCF_000143395.1 Atta cephalotes | reverse complement strand
CCGACTAACCTATATATATAATTTAATAAATGTATACTAAAATTTAAATCTTCCGTGTTTCAATTTTCTTTCAACATCGGCATATCTATATATATATAGATAGATAGATAGATAGATAGTTTATTACTTTTAATAAAAAGATTGTAAATCAGTCGTTATTATGATAAGAAAATACATCATATTTTGTGTCAGGAAGAAGTTAGATTTCTGAAATATTACGGGTTTCTTCCACAAATTAAATTTGTACATTCAACATTTTAATGCTATTTTGCTATGAATTTTTTCAAACAATCCGATACGCGATATCATACGAAAGATCTATTATTTCTGTTTTTTCTTCATCTTTCTATTGGCTATATAACGATATACTATTACATATATATGTGGCTTCTGTTGACAATGAGTCTCATCTGTCGGCTGATTTTATACTCTGGTACTGCAGGTTACGAGGTTGAAAACAAGATTTATCTAGAGAGAAATATAATTATATGTCTAGATCGATTAATCTCCGTAACGTAACCGACACACAATGATCTAAGAGAGAAAACTGTAAAGTAATCTAATATTTTTGAACATGCATCTTCTTCTCTTTATTTTATTTACAAGTTTTTAGAAAAGTTATTTGCATGCTAAAGAATCGTGAACTTCTTTTACACCGAGCATTTATGATACGTATATTAACTAGTAATTTTTTATTAAATTATTTTAATTCAGCAAAATGTTTAGAGAATGATGTACTAAATAGGTACAATATACATCAAAATGATTAATTATAAATATATGTATACGTTACACATATCGCCGAAATTAAGATAATTCAATAGAAAGTTATTAGTTAATATGTAAGTATCAAGTATACGATATAAATTAGTCCGTGGGATCCTCAGGACATAACAATACTAGTAAGCTTTTAATAATTTTTTAATATAGAACTAAGTCGTACATACATACAATACATTTGTGTAAAAAGAATTAATTTTGAGCCAAAATGAATTCTTTTAAATCCCATTCAACTATCCTTGTTTCATTCCATTTTATTTATAAAGGGACGAGCAATAAATCACACAAAATTCCAATAGTATTTTTGTAATATTTTCATAATGACACTTCAGTTATAATATGTTCTTGTAAAATTTATGTAACCTGCGCGCAAGATTCATATATCAGTAACATGTGTGTAAGAGTAACATGCTCAAGTAACATGCTTATAAGATTCATGTAATATGAGTGTAAGATTCATGCAAGATTCTTGATTTTATTTACTTAATTTAGATATCGTATGCAATATATTTTTATATGTTCCTGTCTGCGAAATTTGTATGTGAAAATTTTCTTGGAAGACCTCTCAAGAATTTTTTTTGTAAGAATTTGCAGGGTATAGTACATGTACATAAATTAGATTAATAAATAAATCAAATAGATGATTACAGAGATAATACAGTTAATAGAAGATAGAAATGTAGATACGTTTTTTAGGTAATGTATCATGTCAAGGTGCATTTTTTGCCCGACACGTTCAAAAAGATAATAGATATGCAAAAAAATACAAAGATGGCATCCATGATTCCAACGATTTTTTGCAAAGCGATGTAGACCATACGTGTTCCTGTCCGGTGTTGTGCAGGTCAACATGCCATCAAGGAGAGAGAAAGAGAGAGAGAGAGAGAGAGAGAGAGAGAGAGAGAGAGACAGCTATTTATTGTGCGCTCGT
>NW_012130124.1:607856-616918 GCF_000143395.1 Atta cephalotes | reverse complement strand
AGAGAGAGAGAGAGAGAAAGCATATATTTATTTGGAGCGCTCTGGAATGATATCCCCTCAGGCGCATAAAGAGTACAAGTAAATAATAGTATGACAGTACAGCAAGGAAAGCAGAGAAATAATTTTACATAAATAAAATAATTGAGTGTTAGAAGTTATGTAAATTGTGTATGTATGTGTGTTTCATCCATTATATTTAAGCATCAGTAAACTATTTTGCACAGATAATTTATAAAATCTAAGCTAAATGATTTTGACGTTAATATCGATTAGATTAATACATGCTAAATGTTTTATAACATGCGTACATCCGACACGAAAGACAAGATAATCAAGCAGTCATCCCGACATTACTATATGCAGTAAATGTTTGTGCAATTTTATTTTAAATTCACCGATTCAATCGATTTAATGCTCCGTAATTCGCGGTAGATCATTCCATATTTTAGACGCTACAAACCTAAAAGAGCGTCTATATAGCTCAATTCGACAACGCGGAAGGGATAGCAGCTGTTCTTGTGATTCTGGTAGATTCCTCTGATCTGAATTTAAGACTGTTAAAAAGAATAATCGGTTGTTTAGATGATATTACATTGTAGTTGACATTCAACAGAATAACTTCTCCTCTCACTCATTTTAAACCAGCATAGTCTGTCATAGTGAATCGTAATATGTTCATCTCTTCTTAAATATAAATCTAATGCATGTGTTTAGCGCAGTCGAAGATTTTGTTTCGCTGTTATGTCCGTGAAAGCAGCACAGCAATAATCCAAAAAAGGAAAAATCAACGACATCACCAGTCAGCTTTCAAATTATCCATTAAAAGATGTTTTGAGATCTTTAGTTGATATAATTTGGATCGTATTTTTCCTACCGTATGTGTGATCTGTTTTTCCTATAATAGGGTACTTGACAAATGTATTCCAAGATATTTAATATTATTAGAAATTAATATTATTAGAAAAAGATACAGCAGTTCTATCCACCTCAATACTCGATACATCCGACAATTCAGTTGACTTTATGTATCATGCCGTATATGATGACTTGAGCCTTATCTGAGTTTAAAAGAAGTTTCTTTCGTTTCGTCTATGATACTATCGATGTAATATTTTCATTTATTTTCGAAATATTTTTTTCAAGTCTTGCGGCTTACAATGCAAATAATCTGAAGATTATCTGCATAACAATTATATTTGTTAACAGTGTTTCAAGCAATTTTTTAAATTCGAGATATATAAAGTAAAAAGCAGAAGTCCTAGTATAAATCCTTGAGGTACTCCGACCTTTATTAGAGATAGTGATGAAATGATGTCTTCAAATCCATCACGAATAGTCTGCGTTCTATTTGTTAGATATAATTTTACAACTCAGCACCAAAGAGGAGAAGCCTATCTCTTTCAATTTTTCTATTAATACATCATGCCGAACCTTATCGAATGTCTTCGAAAAATCAAAAAAGATAGAAATATTAACTATTCTATTATCTGCTGCTTCTCTGATGTCATCTAATGTCCATATTACGCAAGTAGACAAATTTTGGCGGAATTTTGCCGAATTTTGCCGAATTTTGCCGAATTTATGCAAACTGGTATGAATCAAGCAAATCTCGTTCATTCAAGTATTTTATTATTTGATCAATTCTTTCTAAGATCTTCGAAATAGCTGATAAAATAGATATAGGTCTGTAATACTGTCAAAGTCGGATTTTTAACTTTGGCTATAGGTGTTATTAGAGTTTTTCAACTTTTTGGAACAGTCTCATGCATGAAAGAGAAATTAAAAGTATGTTCGACTATCGGTAGTAGACAAGATCATCTTGATTAATTTCAATGAGATTTCATCCGCTCTCATTGCATTTGATTTCATCTTCGCAAAAGCTGTTGATATTGTACTCGGTGTTGCGTATTCAAAGAAGAATTTTCGGTCATCAAAGATACTGTCTGCTTCAATCTCTCTGTCTTCCTCTTGCATCTGTTGCCCTTGGCCGCCAGAAAAATACTCATTTAGCCTATTTACAGAGCATGCAAGTCGCCTATCAGTTTTTTTTATCCTGACGAAGCCAAGGTTTTAATTTATTCCATGAAGAGCAGAATTATCGCGATTGATTAAAAATCGACTGGTAGTGTTTCCTTTTTGCTTCTCGAATCATATTTTATACTTTATTATTTATTGTCTTAAAGTTGTAGTAACTGACTTCATTTCTCCGCCACTTTTCTGAGTTTGTTCCTTTCACTCATATGCTATTTAATGTCGGTTAACCAGGGCGCAAGTAGTTCTTTGAAGAGAATTTTCTTTAGCATGCTATTCTCTGGAGCATGCCTATCAAAATGATTCAATTAGTATACTATTAAAGACATCTGTTTTCTTATCAATGCAGTTTAACATTATAAGATACAACCAGTCATAATTTCCGATCTTGGCCAGAAAATTTCATTTAAAATTTTTAAAGTCTCTGCATAAGAGCAATCTGGGTTGATGGCGCTCTATTTTAATTCTATATGTGATTTGAATTAAATCATGTGCTGATAAGAATGATACCGGTATTTTGCCGTAGTTATGAAGTTTATGTTTATCATCTATTATACATAAATCCAGAAAAGTGCTTGATTTTTTAAGGTCCATATGGTACTAAATATAGGATCTTTCAATAGGGACGTTCGAAATTTGTTAGATCATAATAGCCATGTTGTTAAAATGATATCTGTCAAATTTGTTGTGAATTGTTTAGTAGTGTATGGCAAATCTCCATGGAAAGTCATAGTGTTGAGCAACGTGTGCAAATCATAAAATTTTATTATCAAAATCAGTGCTCCGTTCGAGACGTTCCGCGCATTATGTGATTTTTATCCTCGCCACAACTCCTGCTGAGTCGACTATTCGACGTTTGGTGGCCAAATTCGAGTCAACCGATTCGATAAATAATCAGCCAACACAGTACGTCGCCGAAACGCAAGGTCTATTGAAAATATCGCTGCTGTGTGTAAGAGTGTACGGGAAAACCCGAGGCGGTCAATTTCTCGTCGTTCACAAGAACTTGGCCTTTCTGCGACTTCAACTTGGCGAATTTTGCGTCAGGATTTGGGTCTGCACTAATATAAAATTCAACTGACCCAGGAACTTAAGATAAACGACCATAGACAACGCCGTGTGTTCGCTGATTGGGTTCTGGAGCAGTTGGAAGTTAACCCAAATTTCGCCAAACAAATCATCTTTAACGATGAGATCCATTTTTAGATGAATGGATATGTGAACAAGCAAAATTGTCGAATTTAGGGCGATACCAATCCACGCAAGATATACCAGCTTCAAATGCATCCCGAGAAAGTCACTGTTTGGTGCAGATTTTGATCTGGCAAAATTATCGGTTCGTACTTCTTCCAAAACGAAGCGGGCGTTGCCATAACCGTCAACGGCGAGCGCTACAGATCGATGATAAGCAACTTCTTGTGGCCTAAAATGGATACCGATAACATGTGGTTCTAACAGGATGGCGTTACGTGCCACACACCGCATGCCATGATGGATATTCTGCACGAGCGATTTGAGGACATAGTTATCTCGCGCGGCGGCGACATGAACTGGCCGCCGAGATAGTACGATTTAATGCCTTTAGACTTCTTCCTTTGAGGCTATCTTAAATTGCAGGTCTATACGAATAAACCGCAAATAATTGATGCTTTTAAAGTCAATATAACAAATGCCATCCAGCAAATTCAGCCAGATTTATGCGAGAAAGTCATCGAAAATTGAAACGCCCGAATACGTGTCACCAAGCAAAGCCGCGGCGGACATTTGAGCGACGTTATATTCCATACTTAATGCCATAAAATATTCTTTCAAATAAAAAAAAATTGAGTGGATATCTCACACACAACTTGTTTTATTTACTTTTAAAAATCGACTGTCCTTATTGAAAGACTCTTTACATGTTAGAAGACGAAATAAAATTTTGCAGTCTATAAATTTTGTTGTCTATTATTGTATTCATTCACCATCATGTCCGCATTAAAGTCGCCAAATATCGCAGCATGTCGATATCCGGTGTGTAGTCCCAGAAAAAGCTCTTCAAATTTCTGCAAATAAGCACAATTTGGTGACTGATAATCTACTGTCAGGAAAAGTTTACACACAGGTGAAATTAATCTTCGCTATTATATATTTTGGTTTACGTAATTCTTTTATAAATGTAGACTGTTCCAAGATTTTTGCATTCAGTGAATTTATCAGATAAAAAGCCACACCACGTTTTCCTCTTTTGTCGCACCTGTAGAGTGTAAAAATATTAAGAGTGATCATCGAGTTAGAAATTTCAGGCCTCAGTCAAGTTTCTAATATAGATAATATGATATCTTTTCGAAAAAATATTTGAACTGGTATTTTGTAGTTATGAAGTTTATGTTTATCATCTATTATATTTCTATTCTATCATCTATTATTATACATAGATTCAGAAAAAATGCTTGACTTTTTAAAGTGATGCATTACTCCATATGATATTAAATACATGTTAGAGGACGAAATAAAATTTTTTCAAAATTTGCGATTAAGGATTGACAATTTACATGGCAAATAAGCAAATTTTCCAATGTTAAGATTCTATTATTTATAACTGATGTTTGTTGTTTTGTTTTTAATTTTGTTACTCAGAATCATTTCTTTGAGTCCATGGCAGAATATTTCATATTTCTCTGTGAAAATTCTAATAAATGAGAGCAGTTTTCACATTTCGGAGATTTCTCTCTATTATTACAATCTTCTACTTTTCGTGTGAGCCTAAGCAGTGTCCACAGACAGACGCTGCCTTACATTCTTTAGTGATATGTCCGAAAGACAAATATTAACATTGCAGCACTTTGATGTGATCTGCAAAATTGACACATGCTGAGAAACGCAGATATATCCGGCCATTACTTAGTAGTCGCTTACATATGTCTGGTGCAACTGATTATACAGATTTTATTATACAGATTTTAAATTTTTTTCCAGTCTTCGATTGATATACCTACACAACTTTGAGGTTTGCATTTGTGTCGTTATCTAAGTTTGGCGCTATTATATCACTTCTCAATTTTCTCAATAGTTAATTCAGCTGAAACACCATTACGAACGATTAGCTTTGGAGATTGCTTGACCCTCTCTACAACTTTCAATCTTAGTTTTGCAAATTCTGGATGTACTCTTTTCTACGTTCGGAGGAATCGCTTCGATTCTAATTCCGTGTTTTTCTTCATTTGTAATCCTATTTACTTTTAGGACACAATCAGCAGGCTTCAGTGCCCTAAAAACAGCCTACTTGATTGCTTTCGAAGAATTATACTTATTCTGATGTTCTTCATTGGGTACTATAATAAAAGCAATAGAGGCTGGTGTTTTGAGCATTGGTTCTCGTGTGACATGCACCCTTGGTATGTTTGTCGCAGCCACAGATGCATACGTGGGTCCCGAAGTTTTCATTTTGCTTTTCCAAGTCATAATTTGTTTTAAAGTCTTTTAAGACCTCCTTCATCGCGGACTTAATTTATGCGCGCTTCCAACTTATTTTGCAAAGTTTCAATCAATGCCTCTGCTAGTTCTAAAAATGTCTCCTTGCAAAAACGAAAAGTTCGCCTACTTGTGTTCTCCTGTCAATCGAATCTTTACTCGTTAATAAAATTTGTTAATAAAATTATGTTGTTTATCGACCATATCTTTTAACGCATTTATTCTTGCAATATGTATTTGACCGCCTATTGTCTTCGAACGCACCAGATATATTTGACAGCGTCGACGTATACCTAGTAGCCCGTTTTCTTACTTGTTTTGTTATTCTTGTTTCCATTACCGCTGTTGACTTCGTCTGTTGCCGAAATACCTCCTCCTATCTTTTCAGCTTGTATAGGAGACAAAGCAGTAAAAGAGCGTTACTAATTCTCGAAAGATTATGGAAATTCCGATCGATATCCCCAATCGGCTCCATATGCATCCATCGATCATGCACCAAGCAATCAGAAATAGCTTTTTTATATACTCCTCTGAAAATGAGGGCTCCAAGGAGAGCAGAAATATGACTCTAAATACGGAGCAGACAAACACGTTCAAACGTACTCATATGCGCAGAGAGAGGCTAGGATGTAACATGTTGCATTTTTGTTAGTTGTAATTTCCTACTCAGATGAACAACAAACTCAGATAAATAACAGACACTATGTAACAGTATATTTGCTATGTAGATATTTGTTATGGATTGTTACATAGTAGTTACATTTTTAATGTGTAAACGTTTCAATGTGTTATATTTTTGTTATACAATTGTTTTGAATACATTATATATATATATATATATTAGGTGTGAGAAAAAGTTCGTGGCGTTTTTCCCGTTAGATGGCATTAAAAAAACGCCATGAACTTTTTCCCATATCTAATATATATATATATATATATATTGGGTATGGGAAAAAGTTCGTGGCGATTTTTTAGTAAAATTAAAGTGCTTTTCTTAGAGTAGTGAAATAAATTTATTTAAATCAAATATGCTCCATTATTTTCTATAATATTTTGCTATTTTTGGGGCAGAGCCATAATTCCATCACGATAGAACTTCTGTGGTTTCTGATCGAAAAACTGCTTCAAGTGATTTTTACAGGCCTCTTTTGAAGCTAGCTTTATATCATTAAGAGAGTTCTGCAGAGACCTAAACAAATGATAGTCTGAGGGTGCTATGTCAGGACTATACGGTGGATGCATTAAAACTTCCCAGCCAAACTTTCGCAATTTTTGCCGAGTCATCAAAGATGTGTGTGGTCGAGCGTTGTCGTGATGGAAGATGACACCTCTCCTATTGATTAATTCTGGCCGCTTCCTCCCAATTGCTTGTTGTAATCTCTGCAGTTGTTCACAGTAGAGTTCGGAATTAATTGTTTGATTGGACGATAACAGCTCATAATGAACGATTCCCTTCCAGTCCCACCCCACACACACAATATCACCTTCTTCCTCGTCAATCCAAGTTTTGCGATTGCTTGCGCCTTCTCTCCTTTCTTTATCCACGATATTTTTCTAGTTGGATTGTCGTAAGTGATCCACTTTTCATCATCAGTTATCATCTTCAGAAATGGTTCAATTTCATTCCGTTTCAGTAGCGTCATAAATGTTAATTCAATCCATCATGTTCCTAACACTCAACTCGTGAGGCACCCAAACATCGAGCTTCTTTTTGTATCCAGCTTTGTGTAAATGATTTAAAACTGTTTTGTGGTCGATGCCTAGTTCCCTGGCAAACTCCACAGTGCTCACATGCTTATTATATTCGACTTTTACCATGATTTCATCGGACTTTTCGATCGACCGGAGCGAGGTTCATCTTTCACATCGAAATTTCCAGCACGAAAGCGAGCGAACCATTTCCGTGTTGCTGATTTTGATAGAGTATCTTCACCGTAAATAGCACAAATTTTTTCACAAGCCTGTGCAGCATTCTTGCCTTTAGTAGTGATACTGCAAAATGTAGCGAATTTTTTCCTTATTTATTTCCATTTTCAAAATAAAATAATTTTTGATCCACTTCACCGATTTCAATCTTTTTCGGCTCAAAACAAAGGTTAAAATGTCACTTTTTAAACGCACGTCTAGTATTGCCGATGCGATTAGTAGTTGCCGACTGCTGAGCATTTAATGCTATCTACCGGGAAAAACACCATGAACCTACCTTTTTCCCACCCAGGTGTATAAGGTTAAATCCGCTGTTTTTTAATCAGAAAAACACATTTTTTTTCCTAGGAAGTAAAAACAAATTTATTCAAAGTACTTGCCCTCGCTAACTATACATTTTTCCCATCTTTTGAGGAATTTGTGTATACCACGCCAAAAAATTCCTCATCTTTCGAGGCAAACCACTCATCAAGCCATTTTCGGACGTCTTCGTAAGAATCGAAGTGCCGCTCAGTGAGCGCGTGGCCCATCGACGAAAACAGGTGATAGTCAGAAGGTGCCAGGTCTAGTGAGTAAGCGGGATGGGATAGCACTTCCCAGTTGAGTGTCTCCAAGTAGTTTTGGACCATTGTTGACGTGCGCAATGGTACGTTGTCGTGGAAGAAAATCAGCTTGTCATTTTCGATAATGCGGCCTTTTCTTACGCAGAGCACGGTGCAATTTGATTGCATTAATTTGAGCATTAACAGTTTCACCAGGTTTTAACAGCTCGTAGTAGATGACACCTTCTTGATCCCACCAAACGCACAGCATCATCTTCCGTCCGAAACGATTTGGTCTTGAGGAAGATGTTGATGGGTTGAGCAGGATCAACCCAAGATTTCTTGCGTTTAGATTCTGAAAATAGATACACTTTTCATCGCCTGTCACAATCCGATGCAGGAACGACTTTCTTTTTTGTCTGACAAGCAGAATTTGGCATGTGTTTTGGCGTCGCTCCATCTACCAATCGTTCAGTTCATGTGGCACCCATTTTCCAATCTTTTGAACCTTCCTCATGGCATGTAGCCGCATAGAAATGGCTGCTTGAGAAACACCCAATTGCTCGGCAAACATTTTTTGCGATTGGGTATCGTCCTCGTCCAAAAGAGCCTGCAATTGATAGTTCTCAACCTTCCTGGGCCGATTTTCACGCTTTTTGTCACTCAGGTCAAAATTGTCATTGACCCGGCGAAACCAATCTCTGCACGTTGTTTCCGATAAAGCATTGTCGCCATAGGTCTCGACAAGCATTCGTTGCGATTCGGCAGCCGATTTCTTCAAATTGAAACAGAAAAACAAAGCTTCTCGCCTATGCTTTTTTTTAGCAAAAAACTAGACATGATTACGAAAGAAAAAATGTATGTTGTTGTATGAAATTGCTGATGATGTGCACTAGTTAATGTTAACAGATGTCAAACACATAAAAAAAAAGTGTTGTGTGCCCAGAGTAGCTTTGTACGCTCACTAATGCCACTTATGAGCAAATAGCGGATTTAAACTTTATATATATATATATATATATATATATATATATATATATATATATATATATATATAGTTATAGTTAGTTAGTAAGTAATAACTATACTAATATACGTCGTACGTAGTAA
>NW_012130124.1:595997-607836 GCF_000143395.1 Atta cephalotes | reverse complement strand
GTATGACAATAAGAAGAGTTAATTTACTTATATATATATATATATATATATATATATATATATATATATATATAAATGAAATATAATTAAATGTTGTTGGTAGAAATAAAATCGCTTAGAAATGCCCTTGGTGGAAATAAATCGCTGAAAATCACTGAAATCACTAAAATCTTTATCAATTGACCTATTTCAACTGAATTATACTGAAATGGGTCTGATAAAGATTTTAGCGATTGCAGCGATTTTCAACGATTCCATCAAGAGTCGTTTACAATTTTGTCACATCTTATTATAGCCTCACTTACATGTTCTCAGACTGTGTCTGACTGTAGACTATCTCTATGTCATCGATGTAACAGATTTCCTAATCTGAATAGTCTTCAACGATTGTCTGTAACGATTAATATCTCCATTACGGGACAAAGCAATACTTTATTTACTAAATTCGTTCATTTTGTTTGCAAAAGTGCATCGAACTTAATCAACATCGGAGGTGTAAAGGCTAAACCCAACAATTATTACTTTTACGTTTAACTAAGTTCATGGAACAGTATGCACTGATATAATTTGTAATGTAAGCGACTGAATTCACTAATAATATTCTTCTATAGCATAAGTAATACTCATTTGTCTCATGATTCGAGTACAAATAGTCATGCGTATTGCGTTTTGTCGCGCTCGACAGCTTGAAGCTTGACTGGCACAAAGCGATAGAGCAACATTAGAATCATAATTTAAACTATATAGTATTAATATAATATCAACGAAACAATTGTCATATAACATGCAATGAATGCCGTTATATTGTTGTTCGTTTATTATAACATATAAATAATGAAACAATGTAATAGTTTCATAACTCGGTTGTATTTTATATATATATAGTAAAGTAAAGTTATATAATTATAATAAATAGAGTGTAACATATGTTATATTATTTGTTACTTTCACGTTATATTGTATTTATATTTGATGTTTGCTGGGACTCAAAGAACGTGCATTATTGTCGCAGAATTGAGAGCTTCTAGATTAACATTACTATGATTTTTGTGAGCAAATGCGTATAGAACTTCTACTTAAAGATATTTATGGAACTCGAAGAGTGTATATCCTGCGGGAGATTATTCCATAGATAGCAGTAGAGCGAAAAGACCGTTTATAAAATTCTGTACGACATTACAGCAACACCAACAAATCCAGGCGATCTGGTCTATCTGCTCGACACTTCGGTACGGTACACAAAATTAAAGAGAAAAGGCTAAGGCCGCTCAGTCTTAAGAATACTATACAGCAGACAACAAACGAGATACTGCCTCCTGACGCCAACCTGCAACCAGCGTGCATGCTCATAGTAAGTATGTGATCGTCCCATCTTATCTCATAGACGAATCTGAGACAAGTATTTATAGTCCTTCTCAGCTTGATATCCTGCTCCAAAGAAGAATAGAAAAAGAAGAAAATCAATACTTTTTGCGAATCCTGTATGAACGAATAGTCGACGAATGGAAACAATGAACGTCATGTATATCGAATAGCTGATGAGGGTGAGAGGGAGAAAAGTGAGAAGAGGGAGAAATGGATAGAAGTGAATATAAAACAACGAGTTTTAAAGAAAAGTAGGGAACCATTTCGCATTGTGAATGATACTGTCGCCTATGATACTGTCGCGGTGGCATGCGTAACGCGCGATATTATAATATCATATTCACACTAACCTAACATAACTTAACCTAACTTAACCTAACCTATAATTCGGTTTATAATTAAATAATAAATTTTATAACGCTCTCAATATTACAAAATAATATAACAGGTATGTAAATATGAAACCGGAATTTATTAATAGGTGACCATAGTTGTTAATGTAGTTGCCGTTAGACAACAGCGCTATTGACACCATTTCCTTGTTCTGACATCTGACAAAGATATTTAACTCACAACAATACAAGTTTCATACAACAGTATAGTTTGTAGCGTTGAATATGTCGAATTTTGTGTCTGGAAACTACGATTTGCGCACAATATTGATTTTCTGTTACTATTTGAAGAAAACTGCAGAATCGCATCGAATGCTTGTCGAAACTTATTTGAGCATGCTCTTGGTAAATCACAGTGTTTTGAGTGGTTTAAAAAATTCAAAAGTGGCGATTTTGACGTGAGAAACGAAGAACGTGGAAAACTACCGAAAAAGTTTGAAGACAGCGAATTGCAGCATTGTTGGATGAGGATAACGCTCAAACTCAACAACAACTTGCGGATCAATTGTGACACGAGAAGCCGTCCCCATATGTTTGAAATCCATGGGAAAGATCCAGAAGATAGGAAAATGGATTCCATATGAACTGAATGAAAGACAGCAGAAAAACCGAAAAACCACTTGCGAAATGCTGCTCGCCAGATACAAAAGAAAGTCATTTCTCCATCGAATTGTGACTGGCGATGAAAAGTGGATATATTTTGAGAATCCTAAGCGTAAAAAATCATGGGTAACTCCAGGCGAAACATCGACATCGACTGCAAGACCAAATCGCTATGGACGAAAGACAATGCTCTGTGTTTGGTGGGATCAGAAAGGTGTGATCTATTATGAGCTGCTAAAACCTGGCGAAATCGTAATACTGAACGTTACCGACAACAAATGATCAAGTTTTGTGTGAAAAACGACCGAATATCAAAAAAGGCAACACAAAATGATTTTATTTCATGATAATGCATTACACACATAAAACAAAAAAGCAAAACTGGTCAAGGAAACGATTGAGGCATTTGGTTGGGAAATACGCATGCGACTTACTCATCAGACTTAGCTCCGTCCGATTACCACTTATTTGCATCGATAGGACACGCACTTGCTCAGCAGCGCTTCACTACTTACGAAGATGTACGAAAATAGCTATTATAGATGACTGGTTTGGCTCAAAAGAGCAACAATTTTTTTGACGTAGCATCCACAAATTGTCAAACAGGTGGAAAAAATGTATAGCTACCGATAGGCAATACTTCGAATAAAATATTTTTTATCATTTTCATGCAATAAACGTGTATTTTCTATAAAAAAGAATTCCGGTTTCATATTTACATACCTGGTATAGAACCGGGCAAATAAAAACTATATTATATAGTTATTATTTATATAGTTATTACTAAAGCAATTAATAATTTATTCTTAATATCTACATAAATTAGAATCGACGTATCGGCTTCTTTCAGCCATCTTCAAAATAATGAAAAAATCGCACACAATTAATAAATTCACAATTAAGTGAATTATTGCAAATATAGGCACATTTCAGCAAACCTTGAGTTATTCTTTATTTCATTAGATTGTGTGAACGACTTTAGATCTTCTTAATTTTATGGTAAGTTTGGTTTTATTGAAAAATTACACTTCTATTCTGTTGCATATGTCTTAAACACAAATTATTAAACATGTATCTTTGTCAACAAAGCGCTTTGGAATGCGCCTACTTTGCAATAATAGCATTTAAGAGAGGAAACTCATGTAGAAGATTGAAAAAATACAAAACTTTTAAATCAATAGTATATAACATATAGAACAAAAGTCATAGAACTGTCAAAGCCATAGAACTGAATTCACAAATTTAAGGCAACTATGTGTACACAACTATTAGCTGTATACAGCTATTAGTGGTGGCGGCGCGCTGTGCCGAGCGATACCCACAGATAAACATGTGTCGCATGTTCCTGTTAGTTGAAAAGAGCAACAGATGGCTCTGTTACTACATTTTGAAGAAGAAGAAGGATTGATATACGGATCTGACATTGCAGATTAGCATAAAACAGCTGTAAGTTTCCAAAAAATGTTATTTTTCTCTATCGAAAAATTACGCGTTTTTCTCGAAATGATAATTTTCAAAATGACGTAGAAATGAACGTAACTCAAACAATTTTTAAATAACTTTTCCTTGTGTCCACACATTTTATAGCATCTTCTTCGCAGCATAAAGGTATTTTTACATAAACATTTTAGAAATAAACAATTGTTTTTTTAATACCATTTGTGTTAAAATCTGCATCTTTTTTTTTGGAATGTCATTATTTTTTTCATTTTTGCCTTTTTTAACTTACCAGGTATGTAAATAATATGAAACCAGAATTTTTTTATAGAAAATACATGTTTGTTGCATGAAAATGATAAAAAATATTTTATTCGAAGTATTGCCCATCGGTAGCTATACATTTTTTCCACTTGGTTGAATGTGTGGATGCCATGCCAAAAAAATTGTTGCTCTTTTGAACCAAACCAGTCATCTAGCCATTTTCGTACATCTTCGTAAGAAGTGAAGCGCTGCTGAGCAAGTGTGTGTCGATGCAAATAAGTGGCAAATAAGTCGGACGGAGCCAAGTCTGGTGAGTTAGCCACATGCGAAAGTATTTCCCAACCAAATGCCTCAATCATTTCCTGACCAGTTTTGCTGTGTGTGATGGTGCATTATCATGAAGCAAAATCACTTTGTGTTGCCTTTTTTGATATTCCAGTCGTTTTTCACACAAAACTTGATTCAAATTGATCATTTGTTATCAGTAGCGTTTAGTATTAATGATTTCGCCAGGTTTTAGCAGCTCATAATAGATCACACCTTTCTGATCCCCACCAAACACAGAGCATTGTCTTCCGTCCATAGCGATTTGGTCTTGCAGTCGATGTCGATGGTTCGCCTGAAGTTACTCATGATCTTTTACGCTTAGGATTTTCAAAATATATCCACTTTTCATCGCCAGTCACAATTCGATGGAGAAATGACTTTCTTTTGTACCTGGCGAGCATTTCACAAGTGGTTTTTCGGTTTTCCTGCTGTCTTTCATTCAGTTCATGTGGAACCCATTTTCCCATCTTCTGAATCTTTCTCATGGATTTCAAACATATGAGGGCGGTCACAATTGATCCGCGAGTTGTTATTGAGTTTGAACGTCATCCAACAATGCTTGCAATTCGCTGTCTTCAAACTTTTTCGATGGTTTTCCACGTTCTTCTTTTCTCACGTCAAAATCCACTTTTGAATTTTTTACACCACTCAAAGCACTGTGATTTACCAAAAGCATGCTCACCATAAGCTTCGACAAGCATTCGATGCGATTCTGCAGCAGTTTTTTTCAAATGGTAACAGAAAATCAATGCTGTCTGCAAATCGTAGTTTCCAGGAACAAAATTCAACGCTATTACAAACTATACTGTTGTATGAAACTTGTATTGTTGTGAGTTGAAAATCTTTGTCAGGTGTCAGAACAAGGAAATGGCGTCAATGGCGCCGTCTGACGGCAATTACATTGACAGCTATGGCCACCTATTGGTAAATTCCAGTTTCATATTTACATACCTGGTAAAAATAGGTTCATGCTGAGCATATATTCATTAACTAATGTTTCCATTTTGAATTTTTGATTTCAGATAAGAACAGCAGTCCCTACATTCCACGGCACAAAACATATTTTTTTTAATGGTTAGACATACATTCTCATAACATTAATATTTAAATATATATTATAAAAATAAAAATTTTTTCTATAATTATATAATAAATTATACTAAAAGTTTCAAAAAAATTGATTCAATATATTCTTTACAATAAATTCTCGAAAATTGATGAATTTTTAACTATTTTCTTGAGTTTCCCCTCTTAATTGTGAATTTGTTGATTATACGGGATTTTTTCATTATCTTGAAAATGGCTGAAAGATGCAGCCGAAATGTCGATTCGAATTTATGTAGAAGCTGTCCAAGATCGGTTTTTTTATTTGAAATCGAAATATGTCAATATTTACACCTATTATCGTTCCTACTCCTTATTTCATTGCTGTTTTGTCGTGCAACACTCGGTCTCAGGGATGACACTAGTTTGAAATCGTTAAAAGTTTTTGATTTGTATTATCCACTATGTTTAAAAAGTATTCTATTATTCATATTTTTATAGTTAAAAATATGAATTTATCACTATTATATATATTATTCATAATATATTATATTATGAATAATAGTCTTATAATCAATACAAAAAGATAAATAAACTAATGGGAATCAACAATGATAAACGGCGCAATTATTTAGTGAACAATTAATAATCAGATATTAGATTGATGTCTTCTTTATTTTGAATGTTCGAACTCTCTTTGGAGTCCTCCTCAGCAAGAATGATACAAGTATAATAAGCTCACATGTCTATAATAATTTAAATCACGCAAATTGATAAAGATGCAGCGTTATAATCTTTTTTTAAAAAACAAATTTTATTAGAGTGATATATGCGTAAACAATTTAAATGACCATCACGGAACATGAAGCATTGTATTGAAATTTATTCATTGAAGTTGAACATTTTAGTTGAACAGTTTAGTAGTGATTGTGTATCTTGGTTGTGTATCTTTCTGTTACCATATATTGATTCTACATCAGAGAAATTTTCATCGTTTTGTAAAGACACCAACGTAAAATTAATGTTTTTCAGCGATAACAAATTACTGGATTGTCTGGAAAGTTCGTGCCGACTAACTTATATAATTTAATAAATGTATACTAAAATTTAAATTTTCTACGTTTCAATTTTCCTTCAACATCGGCACGAACTTTCCGGACAACCCAATAAATAGATTCATAAAAGTACAAAAGGACACTCTTCAAAAATTTGATTGATAATAAAAATGTAGTCTATAAGATTTGTTGTAAAGATTGCAATGCATGTTATATAGGAAACTTTCCAGCAGAATATCTGAACATCATAGACATAAATTGGGACATTGACACTCACTCTGTAATTATTGAAAATTGAATTTTTACATGACTTCGATAGGGAGAACGTTTAAATTTTAGATAAGAAGAAATTTTTGAACAAAAGATTGATTTCGGAAATGGCATTCATATACATGCAAAAGAATGGCCTTAATTTACATTCAGATACAGAAGGACTGCAACGATGCTTGAAAATTTCTCTTGACTTATGTACATAGTAACCTTTTTAGATTTATAGTTTATTAATTTAATTTGACAAAAATTTTATTAGTTGACGAAAATGTAATAATTTTAACGAAATATGTTTTATATTGAATTTTTTTTCTCTTTTTATTATGTAATTTTTTATTTTATAATTTTAATAATTTAAAATTATAATGTTGACAGTTTTTAATTATATTATTACTTCTTCTTATCAGTTGACTTAATAAAACAATATACATGTGTTTTATTCTTCATAATTGCAAATTTGCTTTTATGTTTATTGTGTGACTTCTTACTTCGAGAATAGTTCATATCTGAATAACATATCGTCGTATACAGACGTGTGTTCTAAAAACGTGATCTATATATTTGATTTTAACATTTCTACTTTTTAAGTTTTAACATGTTCAACAAAGCTTCAGGGCAATGCTTCATGTTCCATATAATGGTATGTCATTTAAATTATTTATGCATATATCACTCTAGTAAGATTTGTTTTTTAAAAAATGTCAGATTAACAATCATCTTTGCATTTTTGTCAATTTGCGAGTGACTTAAACATTAGACATATGAACTTATTATACTTGTATCATTCTTGCTGAGGAGAACTCCAAAGAGAGTCAAAACGTTCAAAATAAAGAAGACATCAATCCAATATCTGATTGTTGGTTGTTCACTAAATAATTGTGACGTTTATCGTTGCTGACTCTCATTAGTCTACTATATTTATCTTTTTGTATTGTTTAAAATTCGAGAATCCTAATATAATTATTGTTATTGAGTATCTTATAATATTTAGGATATAATATTAAATTATAATATTAAGAATAAAAATATTCTGTTATATATTCGTGGAGGTTGCAGATTAAGAGCTTCTTACAATTACAATTGGATTTAGTGCATGTAATTTTGTTAGAAAACCGAACTTATTATTAGTATATAAATTTTTAAATTAGTATATAATAGACGCTTTGGTTTTTCAAATCAGTTAGAAGTGACTCTATAATTACGTAAAATACATTGATACGCATGTTATGACTACCACTCAATGGATTTTCGTTATTGTTTTGCTGACAATTATACGGTATCTTTTGTTTTCGATCGAAAAGTATCACGACTATTCTTTTATTCCACATTTCACAGTGGCTTCTTTTTCATAAAAATTAAAATTTGTACGCATCTCATCGAGAAATTTCATTAATGATTCATACAGTTTAATTACAATACACAGATTTGAATCTGCAGACTATAATGATTTATTTACTGCATTAAAACGATTAAGAATGTCTTTCCAGACAAAGCTAGGAAACAGTTTTCTAAGCAATTAAAACTTTGAAAATACCTGATGCTTCAGAACATGTTACGGATTTTTCATATTTATCTTCGAAAATAGTATGCAATGCAGATAATATTGCATTCTAGGATAAATAGAACTTTTTCATGTCGTGCTAACCATCTGATCTAAGAAAGATTTCTTACTGTTGGATTACCTTCTAACTTAGGTGTTTAAATTTTCCATCTATGAGCTGAGAAAAAATTATATAATTCTTGTATAGACGCAAAAAAAAACGTACAATCGTATAATATTTCGCAAGCATTTTCATAAACGTACAATATTTCGCAACATATGTATCTATAAAATTAAGAGAATGCGCTGAGCATGAAATAAATTCAGCAAGATAATTTAATTGGCGATTGAAATCCTGTACATATATTCCTGATATATTGCTGGCATTATCATATGACTGTCTCTGATAGTTTTTAATATTTAAATCAAGCTCTTTAAGAGTATTAGTCAAAACATTGAAAAGTTCTTCAGATTTTTGGCCACATTTTGGAATAAATTTAATGAATTTTTCGAAATTCCTTTTTTGGTTAGCGTAAAATAAATGTCAGTTGATCGACATAAGATATATCAGGAGTTGAATTAGCGCTCATTGAATAATATTTTGCCTCTTTTATTTATAATAGCTCTCCTGACAAAATTTCAATAAATTCATCACAAATTCTCGATGAAAGTCCTTTACTCTTATTTTCATATTTTTTTATGTGCTCAGATAGAAACAGATCGAATTCACCAATAAGTTCTAAATCATATAATTACCACTTTGAAGAGAACCAAAGCGTTCATTATTACTCCTGAATGGTAGACGAGATACTAATAATTTAATGACTGATACTACATGTCTTAAAACGTTTTGCCAATACTCAATTTCTTTTTTTGTTTGTGCGATTATAGAATTTATTTCTTTTTTTGATTTATTTCGAACATCTAACATCTAACATTTTCATAATATTGTACTAAATTTGACAATTTTCATGTTCTTCAAGACGTTTGCGGATATTATGTCAATCATTATAATCATTTATAAATCTTGATTATTGTCCAAAAAGTAAATATGGAGCATAAAAGACAGCTAATTTACTTTTCGAATATATCAACTATGACCGTTATTGAATATCGCTATTTTTAAGGATGCGAGTAAGAATACCGATTGGTTTACCAGTAGGTAAGCTTCGATATTGGCCTGATGTTAAGCGCTTTGAAAAAGAGAAATCGGTATCCATAGTGATACCTTGTTATAAAAGTACAGATAGTTTCGTTATTGATTATCCATTCAACAGGATCATCACTGATTTGAGATTCAAATCGACTATTTGTTGTTTCAGAAAATAAACTATTTAAACATTTTAAACAATTAATAGATCGTTCTGTATCAGACGACAGACAGCATTATTATTATTTCATGAATATATGTTAACACGATATTTTAATTTGCTTCACATGGCATCTTTTATATTAAATTTATATATGTTACCGATTTTATTTTTATTTTCACATTGAGGAAGGCCCAATCGAAAGGATTGAACTCAACATATGTCAATTTTTCTCAAGAATAAAATATACGATTTCATACACGCCTGTGTTGACTCGCATTGACTGATTTACATCTTTGGATTTATTCATTGGAGCCTGTTATTCCATAGAGAGTTATGAACTTGGCAAAATGGGCTGTCTGGAATAATAGTGGAATTAAATTTTCATAATGACATTAAACTTTTAATCTTACTTAAACAAAATAGGCTTTCTTTTATGATAGGTTTTCCTCTATGAAATAGATCTCCAAATTATCTTTATTTGAGTTGCAGTATTTGAGTTTTTAAAATGTTGTTTCGAATGGGAAACGAATTGGTTTCGAATTAATGGGAACAGAATTCAACAAAAAAGAAATCGAGCTTCGGCAATTTCGGAAGCATTTTTTCGAAAGCATTCTCAATCCATCTTTCTTTGGAGAGTTTTCTGTACTTTCCCTCATTTAATTTTTCATGACACAACATTACTCATTGCAATCTAATACATTACAATTTTAAAACATAAATAAAATATATAACTACAGCGAATTTCCATTTACCCACGAAAAGTTATCAATCGTTCAATGTACAATATTTAACGAATATATTCACTATACAAAGCATGAAAATGCGTAAACTAATGGATCGAGAATATAAATGTAAATATAGAATTACAAAGAGATGTACGAAAATGAATCGATCCAATGTCACTGACATGATGGCAGTAGCGATTCTCTCTAATGACGATTATTTCAGAAGACGTTTTTATACTTTCGCCCTCGAACTCTCAAAGTATGTTGATAAAGATATAGAATCAGAGAGCTAACCTGAGAAGAGCCATGCCTTTTTCGCAACGCTTACATTAGCGCATCAATATTCAGTTTTGCAATCGAGAAACTATTGTAGTTACTATATCTATTTTGCGAAATTATCGATAAAATATCGTAATATCGAAAATGAATGTAATACGTATCCATACTAATAGGAATTGCCAATCCTGGCAATCACTTTTCATTTATAAGGGTTCGTTTTAAGCGATCAGAAAAAGCATCGATTCATTATGGATGCTGATTATTCCGTTCTCACTAGTGATCTCGAGAATGTTTGAACAGTATTTCTACAAAATGGAGAATACTCTGTTGATAATAATAGGTATAAAACTAATCAGAAAATATAAGTCTGGCATATGCAAACAATGCATATAGCGTGTAAAAAATTTTATGTATTGATTATAATGTCATACACTTTTTCAAATCATATTTGTAAACGATTATTTATATCTTTTAAATGAGCCCTTTTTCTTCTACAACAAATAGGAGTACAAGAAAAATATTTATATGTTTCTTTAAACGGAACTTTTCAATAAATCAATGATGAAATACAATTCGAAAAGGGAAAATTTGAAAAATTCTATCTAATTTACGAAACAATAATCTATATATTATTATCATTAAGTTTACGTTTTAATTCACAAAAATCAGATGTATGTTATATCTGTATATGTTATATCGATGTTACGATTAACTTATAACAAAATAATTTTTATTTTAGAAGAGATTCTTATTCTTTTAATTTTTTATAAAATCATCAAGCTGGTTCACTAGCAATCGTTTACATACTGAATTTTGCGTTTACACTTTCGCTTATGTTATACAATAGTTTCTGTAACAGATATTAATGATCATTACAATTATCTAATATAATATCTTCCGTTTAATACAAGTTACGGTCAAAAATATTTTATGCAAGTGCGTTATTATAATATGCATTTATCCTTTACTATACATAATTATGCATTTATTCTATACTATAAACATGAACAGATGGGTGGAACTTAAAACAATTGAGAAATTAAAAATTTTATTTAAATTAATTAAATATATCGAATTTAAATTATTAAATCAGGAAATTTTAAGTATATATATATATATATATATATATATATATGTGTGTGTGTGTGTGTAGTAATATATAATTAAAATATATAAATAAAAATTAACTACTTTTACGTACTAATAACTTACCGTAACTAAGTTA